>NW_016158884.1:28949-78989 GCF_001687245.7 Rhagoletis zephyria | reverse complement strand
GGGATCGTCGGTTCGAATCCTACTGAAAGAAGTCTGATGAGGAAATGTGGTGATTTCCGAAATAGCTATCACTTCTACCATTTTTTCAAATTATTGTTGCTTTTCCACAATAAATTTTCATTTAAAAAATGGCCTCGAGCTCATTATAAAATTGTTGAATATAATTGTTAAAAGGCCAAAAAATAACAAAAAACAAATGAATCAAAAAAATTATTAAACATGATAATAAAAACTTGGCGCTTTTGTTTTGGAAAAATTGGTCTTTTTCTGGTGGCCTGATGCCACACTGGCTCAGTTGTCGCAAAAGTACACATTCATACACGCATTTTTACTTAAAAATAAGTGTGTAGTGGTTAATATGTATACGATGCCATCTCCGTACAGCTCACTTCACCTCGCCTAGCACGCTCGCGTGCGCGCAGTTTGCCCGCGACGTCGACTGCGTGCACCTCTGCTGTGCATCCCTACTCTAGAGCAGTGCCCGCCAAACACTTTCCTGGGAAATGAACTATATTCGGCCTTTCACATGAACACAATCGGCTTCTTACACGTACACAATCCGAACGTCAACAGAAAGAGTAGCAGAGCAACAAATTTTATTTAGTTGCATGAAAACAATAGGCGAAGCAGGTTGACGACGCATTTCCGTGCATTACCACCAACACATTCTCACTTTTTATTTCATAACTAATACATTCTCATTTTAAGACTTCTCTTTTTGGCGGACACTGCTCTAGAGTAGCGATGGGCATAATGTGCACATACGGGCAAAATGCCCAAACGTGCAAACCGCGGGCAAATGTGCAAACTGTTGGGTAGATGAGGTGAGGTAATTATGCCCGGGGGTGAAACAGAAAATTTTGCGCGAATCGCATCTGTATGTGTGATCGCAATGAGAGAACAAGTATATGTGAGTAATAATAATAATAATATCCCAACGGTTTTTACCCTCCATTCCCGCCCATCCGCACGAGGGGCGCAGTCCGCATGACGTACGGAACCAGTATTTTCAATTTTTGCGCCGAGTCACGATAGGCAGGAGTTTGTTAAGTGTCGAGATCTAAAACTGTTCAGCTACAGAACTAAATTCATCAGCCGATTTTATGTCTTTATTTTAATGATTCATCTATTGAGAGAGGACAGTATCGAGGATTCTATCGATTTTTGTTTATTAATCTGGCGGGACGGCGGAAACAGAAATGGCAACACTGGTGGTGAGTACCGACTTGCTTGCGCGCATATAATCTGTTTTGTAATTCACTTTTGCATTGTCAGCAGTGTTGCCACTTTGTGAGTAATTCCTCAAAACGTGAGGAATTTCGGGTGCGCTTGAGTATTTTTTGAGGATTTTTATTTTGACGAATTTTTGAGAAATTTGCTGATAACAAATGCAACCATGTTTTCAACAACAGATTTGTTAAGTCGCTCTGACAAATTTTTTAAGAAAAAGCTTTCCGAAATTTTATAAATAGCGAAATACACTACACAAGCGGCTTGTCAAACATTCTTCAAACCTACTTTTCCAATTTCGCCATACACAATGCAAACATGACTCGTTTAAGAAAAGAATTTTAGTTTTCTTCCGGTTCACAATGTAAAGGGGTTTGGTTTTCTTGGATTTTTCTCTATTGCGTCCTCATTCGGTAAAAATTCCGTTGCGAATGAGGCGATTTTATCATACACAATGTAAGCGGTTTGATCAAACGTCAACATGGCGGCAAGAAAATAAAAAAAAAATGGTTTTTTGTTTCACATTTCCCTCAAACGGCTTGTCAAACCTTCAAACATCCCCATACACAACATAAATCGCTTGTAGGAAAGGGATCTTTCGCTCGGTTTGTCAAGCCGCTTGTGTAGTATTTTTCGCTCTTAAGCACATCTGCATTTCCTGCTAAATATTCAGAATGTTAACGATAATTTTTTTAGTTCCATCGTTATATTTTCAACTTATATATTCTGAAAAAAACTCGCATTGTTCGATCATAAGGATATTCATATTGATTCTTCAATAGATCCAGAAAATTATAGGAAAAAAGTTTTTGAATTAAAATATTCTTCAGGTTCATATAAGTTTCCCAATTAAAAAAAAATTAATGGCTAATATAGACTATTTCTAATGCTTCAGTAGGGCGTATATTTAGTAGTTTAAAAATGTGGAGACCATATTTAGCACTGATATGTTCGCAGCAATAATATATACAAACCAAGGCATAAAAAACAACGGTGATACTTAGTTTGAACAGCAAGAACAAATGTACCAATTGAATTGGAGAATGTAATTAGTTTTTGTACTAAGTACCTGTAAATAGTATGCAGTACACAATACTCATATCTGTAATAAGAAAATTTTGAGTCATTTGTTCGGATTTTTCATTTGTTTTTGAGGAATTGGGTAATTTTTTTTTGGCAACACTGATTGTCAGCGTTCAGTTGGTCGCAAATTTTCAAAGGGAGGGGTTGTTCTTGCGCAAATAAATTTTCTTTAGAAATATGCTTGGAAAAAGGACAATCATGCGCAAAACAACCTTTTTAACCGACTTCGAAAAAAGGAGGAGGTTATCAGTTCGTCGGAATATTTTTTTTTTTTTTTATGTATGTTACCGCATAACTTTGGACCCCGTCAACCGATTTTGATAATTCTTTTTGCCTCGGAAAGTTAGTGTCTCAGAGGTGGTCCCATACTAATCTGGTTGAGATCCGATCAGTGGATCATGAGATATATATATATATTTTTTTTATATGGGAGTTGCAGTCGTTTTTTTTTTTGCTAAAAATTACTAGTTATATGACGGTTTTCTACCGACTGAGACTAGTAGCAGCGCTCGGCTCTCTTATTTACGAACACATGCGCAAGCAAGATCGTTAACACGTTATTGTTCGCCAGTATGAATTAGCACGTACTATTTTTTACATATGTATAATCAATTTAAACTTTAATGGTTTATTAATAAAAAAAATTAAATTGGTCGGCATTTCATGATTTTATGTATGTTACCGCATAACTTTGGACCGCGTCAACCGATTTCGATAATTTTGCATCGGAAAGGTAGTGTCTCAGAGGTGGTCCCATACTAATCTGGTTAAGATCCGATCAGCGGATCATGAGATATATATATATATATATATTTTTTTTTATATGAGAGTTGAAGTCGGTTTTTTTTTGCTAAAAATGACTTGTTAATAAATAGACTACAAATATAGTTAGAAATTGTTCCTCTATAAACAAAGAGCTGAATATAATAGCCTTTGGCAATATACGGCTATTGCTTAACCTTTCGGTTTTAAATTTTTACCCCGCATCAAGCACCTGCTTGCCCGCGCTGTGCGCGAGCTGTTCTGCCGCCCATCCCTACTCTAGAGCTACCGTGCACTATAAGCAAAAGTTAATAATTTCAAGGTTTTTCTTTTATTACTTTCAAAGCATGTTCAGGACTTCCAAAAGAAGCTGTAGTATAATTGGTTAATAAACAGATGAACCACTTCCTTCAACTTCAATACCTCCACTCCTAAAAGCTCGCGCACCTCTTCGGTTTTTCGCATAACGAAGTGCCCCAGAAATGACTTCAATTTGGAAAACTTGGTCTGTCGGAAGTTTCAAAAGAGGTGCTTCACTTGATAAAGGAAAAAAATTGCAATCAGTGTTCGCTTTTGTTTCGCCAAAAGGGCGCACTCCAGGAGAACTAAAATTTCAAGTTATTGTTTTGTTATTTTCATCATATTATAAGCAAACTGCATTGCAAAATGTTAATATCGTTAAAAATATTAAAAAGCGAAATATATGACATACTTTTCAATTTTCGCTCCTAAATACGCTCCACAAACCTTCCCAGCAACCACATAAATGTAATTGCCCGTATACACACTTTGTAGCAACAGCAGTTGTCAGTTGAAAGTTGCCAGTTGCCATCTGTAATATCGTTTCGGCAACTAGCAAGGCAACTGAAGCTCGCTGGCTATCAATAATCCACCCATAAATATAAACTAGAAATTGTAAATTTTATTTCATTTAGAAAAAACCTACCTAAATATACAAATACAGTATATTTTGCTTTGCTGCCTCTATGCTTAAGTGCACATTTAAGATACCTACCCCAAAATGCGCATCAAAAGCATTATTTTTAACATTTATAAGGAAACTGCTCCGATAGATGCATTCAACATACCTGCACATTGGCGATACCTGCCTTAAAAATTGTGCGACTGGTATCAATTATCAATGATCTGCACTAGCCCTACAATTACCTAATTTTATAACCTTTTATTTATTTTGCTCATCTCGCAGAACAACGAAAATGGCTATCAATTTATGTAGTTATATAGATAATTAGATAACATTCGGTAAAAATTTCGCTTGCAGTAATTTCTACATGGTAAGTGCTCCGCCAATATTTGGTTTCATAGGGATTCGGATACCATCCTCATTGAAGTAGTAAAGAAAATTCGCTTAAGTGCCTTTTTCGGTTACGTGCACAAGTTTTTCGTGCAAAGAAGGATGTGCAGCTAAGCAAAATATACTGTACCATAAAAAATTAAAGCCTTTGTCTGCGATTTGAACTCAAATCTCTCTAACTGCGCGCCAGAGCAGTGCTCTATCGGTCATTACTACTGTTGCAGCACCGCGAGCGAAATGGCATACTTATGCTTATCCCGGGGGACGAATTAGCAGTCTATCCCATCAACTGCTATAATGCTACGAGTATTTCAAATGTATATGTTGTGGCATACTACCCACCATGCAAAATATGAGGAATAGGCAACAATCGTCAATGGAAACAAATTGGCGACTCACCGATTTATTGCTGTGGTGACAAATCGGCAACATCACTTCGTTCATGTCAATTTTGAATAAAAAAGTTCTCAAAAATTCCGAAACATATGAATATGGCGTCAATAGTATTGGCCAAAAGCATCTAAATTATGCCCAAGGGCAAGATTGAAGAAATAGGAAGCCTCACAGCGAGAAAATTAATTATTTCCGATTGTAAGTTGCGATTTGGTATACAAAAAAATAAATGAAGTATTAAAAAGAATAAAATTATTCCAAATATCGCCTGAAGCGATAAGAAAAGGACTCATTCAGGTAATAAGAAAACGACTCGCCCAGGCGTGTTGCCTTCGGCGTACGTTTTAGAGCTACCGGTAATAGGAAATCGATTCGATGGCAATATTACCGGCAATAAATTTGTTTCCGAGGGCGACACGTTTTCTTATTGCCGGCAACGCAAATTGTTTGGTGGGTAATCTTACTACACACATGTGTATATTAGGGATGTTGCGAATGTGAAATTTTAGACATCCGCGGATGCGAATGCGGATGTCATGTAGTTCTAAGAAATAATTTAGGTGGGTAAATTAGGTGATTTAGGTAAATAAAAAATGGAAAGGTTAATAATTTTTAATAATCTGCCTAATCCTGAGTTTTGCCCGAAAAAAAATTCACCCGAAAATTTGTATTCCGCCCATAGTAAATATGTACATGAAAACCAAAAGTGGAAAGTGAATCGGTTCGGGGAAAATTAAACTCATGATAAGACTGAATGTTTTTTTAGTATTTGAATTTAAAAATTGGAACATTGTAATTAATAAGAACTTTTTGAAGGGTCGTAAATCAAACCTGCGCCACTATATCGTGGCTCGAATACAGAAACAGTGTAAATGCCACATACTCTATTATTCGATAATTGCACCATTGGATAGACAATCCTTTAATCTATTACAAAATCTTTAGTTTTCTTAAATATCTAATTCTTAGATATTTATTCCCGAAAAACGAAATTGTATTTGTATGGTTTGTAATGGTTTATAAAAACTTCCAATTCGTTTTTCTTAAAGCAATACTTTTCATGTTACACTACTTCAATATTCCAGCGACGATATAACTACTCGCTCGAGGCGACTTGAAAAACCTGAATTTGGCAAAATTGTAAATTCTTTTCGATTGACACTGCACCAGTTGAGAGGACTTTCAGTTATATTTATTTATTTTTATTGCGGTGCAATAATTATTTTTTGAGAATTTCATCGGGGCTGCAAATGTCGGATGTATCCTCCTGACGTTCATCTTCACAATCTAGCATTATGGCACAATCGTTGTTTAAACACCGTTTTTTTTTTTGAAAGAATTCTTCATTTTCATTCTTTTGGTTGTTTCGGAATTTGTCACGTCATCAGCGTTTTTCGATTTTAATTTTTGTAACTCATTTTTAATGATTTCTTTTGTGACTGGTTAGATATACGTCTGTGCACTTGCACAATATTCCAAGGACCGAAATTAACAGTTATTTTTTCAGAGTAAAATTTGGCCTAATATTTTTTATTCCTAAATAAACGTCCTATCCGGATAACAAAGAAACCGCTTATCCAAATTAAACAAATTTGGTATCATATGAAAGAGGACTGAAATAGCTTTTAGAAATAATGAATGAAGGTTACAACCTCTATTTAAAATTTTTTATAACTTAATACTAATGAAATGTTTGTTCTATGGTAATTAATTAACATTTTTTATTGAAATATTTTTGAATGTCTGGCTTTCTTCTTTTAGACATTTCAGTTTTAAAGCTATTTAAGTCCTCTTTCGTAGGATACCAAACTTGTTTAATTTGGATAAGCGGTTTGTTTATTATCCGGAAAGTACAAGGTATATCAAACAGGTAGTAGCATTAGAGCAAAAACAATATTTGCTTGTATTTTGTTGTTGCTTCTGGTATCGAAAGTGTCAAAAACTGTTCTGATTTGTTTCTTCTAAATCAAAGCACGCCATGTGAAATAAAAAAATTTAAATTGGTAAAAAAATAAAAAATTTTTGCAACTTTCTTTCTTAGTAAATTTGTTTGCTTCTCGAAGCATTGATCCATCCTTTGCAACGCCCAGTTATCAGCGCTTGTGCTGCTGAGTTGGGCGAACGTTCCAAAAGCTGTTATTCAATCGCTTGTTTTGTATGGAAAAAGGTTTCACATGCAAATAGATTTTAACAATTTAGAATTTGTGTGATAAAATTTTTGAAAAATTTTACATTTTCGAGACCAAATAATTTGAAAAAATAGAAATAAAAATCAAATCAGCTGCTCTACTGATACTACCCGTTCAATATGCCTTGGGAAAGTACTTTTATTTCGGAATAAAAAATATTTGGCCAAGTTTAACTCGTAAAAAAATAACTGCACCCAGAAAAAGGTTTAGTTATAATAACCAAGATTTGGTTATAGTGATCAAGTGGCATAGTTGGATATGGCGAAATAAATATATAGTTCACGAAAGTCTGCAATTTACTTAAGACTTCTAGTTAGGACAAATGTATATTTGTTAATAATTACAAAACGACCACCTTGATTGGACAATATTGTTAGTTGAATAAAATCATTGTTGAGCAAATATAAACAATGCTTTGGTTGATACAAGTTTTCAATTAATTTTGTGAACTTGCTGTAGACTTGAATCTGCTAACCGTTTATTATTGGAAAAAAAGTTTCAGTTTAACGCAAACAAAAATTTACTCTATGTTTGTTGTGTTTACTTTATTCTTTTATTTGCATATATTAAGCATAAAAAATACGTACATATTTACATAAGTTAGTTACTAAAGTAAATAATACATATGTATATGGTGGTAAAAATTTCCTAAAAAACAACGATGAAACGGGAACAGTCGTGCGAAAACCCAGGTTAATATCTGCTGGAAGAGCTGGTTTAAGTATACTGCCTTGCTTTTTCTTTGGCTAAATAGATACTTTCAAATTATAATTCACATTAATTATATATCCACTGAGAAACCCCGGATGGCATCAAACTTTATATTTTTAAATAACTATGCGCACACCGAAACAACTCGCGGCGATGGCAAAACTGAAACTGAGACAAACAATTCTGTACATGTCATAGCACCAGAGTGTCCAGATTGTTTCAAAAAAGCGCAATTTCTGGAAAAAAAATCGCCAGTTTTTTTTTAAATAAAATTCATGAAATCGATTTAACAAATCGTTTATTTTAAAAATGAGATCTTGTTATAATAAAGTTTTTAAAACCAAAAACGAATATAATACATTTAACTCTTAATTATGGCATGGGGTCAAGGTCATTTCAAGTTGGAAAAAAAATGTCTTGGAGTGCTTGGAGCGTGCATGTAAATTTTTTTCGCGGTAGTAAATGATATGTATTAGCGCTTACGTGTATTCTATGTTTCCACTTAAACGTATATTCCTTATGTATGGCAACTCTTGTACCTTAACTAAGAACATAACGTATGGTATAAGTATACATATATGTAATGGCTAACAAAACGTAACGAATAAAGATAAGTTGTTAAGTGGATGTCGAAGCGTGCGAACGTGTCAATTGGCGACGAGTGAAAAAAAATAAATAAATTTATAAATTAAGACAAAAGAAAAAGTCCACGTGCTTTACAAAATGACTGCATTCGTAGGTCGTATTGAGCAATATAGTAGCGGTGAAAATTTTGATTGTTACATTGAGCGTATTGAACACCTTTTAAAGCTCAATAAACTCGTGCTTGATGGCGAAAAGATCTCATTTCTAATAAGTGTCGGTGGTGCTGAGTTACACAAAACTTTGAAAACACTTGTATCGCCTCAGAAAATTGAAGAACTTACTTATACTAAAGTGGTCGATACTTTGACTCGTCATTTCACAAAGAAAATCAATACGACAGCAGAGCGGTTTAAATTCTTAAATAGAACTCAAAACGTGGAGGAATCTATTGGAGACTTCATTATTGCTATAAAAGAACTGGCGATAACATGTAAATATGGAAGCAATGTTAACGACGCATTAAAAGATCGGCTGTTGATGGGGATTCGCTGCAAAAAGACGCAATCAAAGCTAATAGATCAAGATAACCTAACTTTTGAAAGCGCGTGTGATACAGCTCTGAAAATGGAAATGCTACAGCAGGAACTTCAAAACATGTGCCCGTCAAGTTCGGAAGTCAACGCTATCAAGAAATTCAGCAACGATGGAAATCGAAATTTACTATTTTACACTTTATACGTGAGCAGCGAAAACGGAACAGTTTGTCGAATGTTAAATGTTATTATTATCAATATGGCCATACTCAGAAGTATTGTTTTTTAAGAAATAATTCGCAATATTCTAGAAAATCGGGGGCCAACTTTAATTATAATAGAAACAAAAAAGTTAATATGGTATTTAATGACATGGATGAAGATGCTTGTATAAACAATATAGGTGTTAATGCAGTGGATTTAGAGAATACTCCTAGATATTGAAGTGTTATGTGTAATTCAGTGCCCCTAAAAATGGAAATAGACAAAGGTTCGTGTGCATCACTTATCCACGTAAACACTTACATGTCAAAGTTGTCAAATGTTAGATTAACAGAATGTACGAAAAGTTTACATGTTATTTCGGGTGAGAACATTGTGGTTTTGGGGTGCGCTCGGGTCGCGGTGAAAATTTCTGGAAAAGGCAATGTACAAACGTTAAAACTTCTCGTGGTAGACTGCAAAAAGGTGTTTGTGCCGTTATTAGGAAGATCGTGGTTGGATGTTTTATTTCCATCTTGGAGACAAAGTTTTGAGTCCCCAACGCTGTGCGCCAAGGTTGAAAGCTCTGAATACCAATTGAGTGCGGATTTTCCTAAGGTTTTCAACGGTAGAAGATCAGACAGCATTAAAGGGTTTAAGGCTCGTATTATTGTAAGTGAGAACATAACACCTGTTTTTTGCAAAGCCTACACATTGCCATTCGGGTTGCGAGAAAAAGTTGAAGAGGAACTTACACAATTAGTTCGCGATGACGTCATATATCCCGTTCGTTACAGCAACTGGGCATCTCCTGTCGTAGTTGTACAAAAAGGTGATGGTGGTATTCGTATATGCGTAGATTGCAAAGCGACAATAAATAGATTCGTGCGCACAGATCACTATCCATTGCCTCGATGTGACGATATTTTGGCTTCATTTGCTAATTGTTCTATTTTCTGTGTTTTAGACCTTCAGGGTGCATATCAGCAGGTTGAAGTGGAACAAGTATGTCAAGAATTTTTGACAATCAACACACATAAAGGGCTATTCAGATTTAAGCGGTTAATATTTGGGATCAAATGTGCCCCCGCTATTTTCCGATCTATAATGGACGAGATTCTTAAGGGAATATCTAATGTTAAATGTTATTTGGATGATATAATTATTGGAGGGAAAAGTAAACAAGAATGCGAACGACAACTTCGGGAAGTTTTACAACGTTTAGAAGAACATAGGGTTCGGGTTAATAAAACAAAATGTTCGTTTTTCAAAAGTAGCATAGACTATTTAGGCCATACAATTTGCGCGGAGGGTATAAAACCCAGTGAAGAAAAAATAAGGGCTATTTTAGAAGCACCTAATCCGAAGAATTTAACTCAACTTAAGTCGTTTTTGGGGTTATTGAATTATTATTCTCACTTCATACCGAATCTTTCAGCAGAACTTCATAGTCTGTATAACCTCACTAAGAAAAATATTAAATTCGATTGGGATGAAAAGTGCCAAGAAGCATTTAAAAAAAGCAAAACTTTACTTCTGAATAAATACTTATTAGCTCATTTTGATCCCCGTAAAGAATGCTACCTTCATTGCGATGCTAGTCCTTATGGAGTTGCAGGTATTTTGTCGCAAGTACATGAAGGAGTCGAGAGGCCTGTTATGTTCGTATCAAGCACCTTAAGTCCAGCAGAACAAAACTATTCTCAACTTCATAGAGAGGCTCTTGCGATAATCTTTACTGTAATGAAGTCCCATAAATATATATACGGGAAATTGTTTACGATATACACCGATCATCAACCGTTGCGTGAAATATTTGGTGCAAGTAGAAAAATTTCCCCTGTAGCTGCAGGTAGGTTGTGCCGGTGGGCAGTACTATTAAGTATGTATCAATACAAAATTGTATACAAAAGCGCGTCCGAAATGACTAACGCAGATGCCTTGTCACGGCTCCCTATAGATGGTGGAACAGGATGCGAAGAAGAATACGTTAATTATATTCGGGATCTTCCAACTAATAAAATAAAATACAACGATCTCGAGGAAGAAACTAGGAACGACTGGAAACTCAGGAACGTGTTAGAAATGATAAGAAATGGGTGGCCCCAAACAGTAACTGAAGTTTTAAAACCTTATTTTGTTAGGAGACTAGATCTTAATGAAGATAACGGTTGCATATATTTTGGCCAAAGGTTGGTTGTCCCGGAAAAGTTGCGTGAGGGGATTCTTGAAGCATTACACGAGACTCATACTGGTATTGTGAGGACAAAATCTTTAGCAAAAATTTACTTTTGGTGGCCAGGTATGGATGCAGATATTCAAAATTTTATATCTAATTGTAAAACTTGCGAGTATTCTCACACGAAACCCATTTCCAACCATCATCAGTCCTGGCCGGAAGCTAATCGATTTTTTGAGCGTATACATCTTGATTTTTTTAACTTTCAGAATACTAACTTTTTAATTGTAGTCGATGCGTTTAGTCAGTGGATTGATGTAAAGGATATGAAAATAACTAGCGCAGGGGCTTTAATCCTTGAATTGCGAAGAATATTTTCATACTTCGGATTACCAAACACGATCGTATCTGATAACGGCCCACCATTCAATTCGGCAGAATTTACAGATTTTTGTACATCGAATTCCATTAAATGCCTTAAAAGTCCGCCGTATCACCCCCAGTCTAACGGCGCTGCTGAGCGTGCAGTTCAAACAGTCAAAAATGGGTTACGAAAGTCGTTGGATGATAATAAAATTAAAACCCTACCATTAACCTTGCTACTGTCTAGATTTTTGTTGAACTACCGTTCAACTCCCACGACAAGGAATAGACTTTCTCCAAATGAAATGATTTTTAGACTTAAACCTAAAACATTAATAGATGACATAAATCCAAGCATACGAGGGAACGGTGAGATAAGTAGAGAAAACGGAACGGTTTTGGCTATGGATGTTAAAGAAACAAAACAGAAACCATTTTTTGAAAAGGGGGATAAAGTGTTGTACAAACTTAAAACTAATTTGAAGTATAAATGGATACCCGGTATTGTAAGAGAGAAAATGGGTAACGTAATGTATAGTATAGTTGCAGAAGGCGTTTATAGGAACGCACATGTTTCACAACTTCGAAAACGAAAAAGTAAGGAAAAAGTTGATTTGATAGATGAGGTTGATATTTTCATACGACCTGAACAGGATAAGGAAGACGAACATCAAGTAACGAATAAACGTAAACGGGATCCTGATGAATTCATTGTTAGACGCTCAGAGCGACTAAAGCGTAGAGTATGTGAAAACTAAATACAAGTTAAACCATAAGATTATATTGTTTATGAGAATTATTAGTTATATTAATTTTATATGTATTAAATGTAAGCGTAACTTACATTCGAGGTAAAAAAAAAAAGGGAGGTAGTGATATGTATTAGCGCTTACGTGTATTCTATGTTTCCACTTAAACGTATATTCCTTATGTATGGCAACTCTTGTACCTTAACTAAGAACATAACGTATGGTATAAGTATACATATATGTAATGGCTAACAAAACGTAACGAATAAAGATAAGTTGTTAAGTGGATGTCGAAGCGTGCAAACGTGTCAGTAAGTTTTAATTTTTTTTTTTTAAGTTTGAAGTTGAAAGTATGTTTTTCTTTTTTAAGTTAACGATAATAGAGTACTTTAATATTTTTGTTAATACACACTTCCTTTTTTTTTATTTTGAAAACTCTTTTTTCAATACTTTTATTGGGGTCACTGGGGACCCCATGTGACTAATTGTGTGATTTTCTTTATGCGCCTAATTAAGGGTTAATAATAAATAACACAAATCACGTATATAATAGTGATGTACAAACAATTTTCTTTAAAAATACGCATACTTTTAAAAAATATTTGTTTTAACACATTTTGCAATAGGACTGTGCAATTATTAAATTTATTATAACTCATATTAATTATTCCTATCCTATTTCGAATCTTAGTTTTTGTTGAATTCATTACGGAAAAAAACGCGCTCAACAAAGCGTGTGAGTGCGGCAAGGATAATAAAATGAATTTACTCATATTTCCAAACATTTTATTGCCTGTTGCGGTTTTCACTCCGTAAGCAATTATCCAAAATTCTGCAGAGTCCGCTGCTTTTCTTTCCTTCAAAATTAGTGAATTGGCAGGTCCCTGAAACTCGCCATCTCGTGATTTACGCACTTTTCGAGTGACAAAATCAAGCTTTTTTGAAAGAATTTAATTGACTAGGTAATCGTTTCAAAAGTTCTTCGATTAGGGTGATCTAAGNCCTGTTGCGGTTTTCACTCCGTAAGCAATTATCCAAAATTCTGCAGAGTCCGCTGCTTTTCTTTCCTTCAAAATTAGTGAATTGGCAGGTCCCTGAAACTCGCCATCTCGTGATTTACGCACTTTTCGAGTGACAAAATCAAGCTTTTTTGAAAGAATTTAATTGACTAGGTAATCGTTTCAAAAGTTCTTCGATTAGGGTGATCTAAGATTTTTGACAGTCTTTTAATATGATTGTTAAGTCAAGTTTATCACGCAGTTTATTAGCCTCTTCTGTAAAATTATCGTGGAAAACTAAGTTTTGTATATTTTTATAATTCACAAAAATTTATTTGAAGGGAAAAAAATCGCCAATGGCGATTTCCTAAATTTTTACGCGCAAATATCCAACAAAAATCGCCAAATCTTGACACTCTGCATAGCACACACTTTTCTTTCTCTACCTAGCGCAGCGATCGATATGCTATAGCTTACTGAGCGCTCTGGGACCACATGCGTGTTTCACCCATATACGAACAGCGGCAGCGGAGCAACGATTTCAACGCACAATTCAATGGTCGGCATTCTAGCCCATTCAAACGATTCAATGGGCCTCCGCACACTGGACTGCTCAGTCCGCCTAAAACGGGTTTTGTGTGGATAAGAGGGGGAAGAGAGTTCGAGTTTACCTAGCTCATTTCAGTCCGCGAAAATCGCGGATTGACGGTGGACTGACACGCACACATAGACAACATGTTGTAAATTTTTTTTGCATGTGCCACATGCACTAACACAATCATGCGTAGTTCATGTATACAAAACTGAAACCTGTTTTCGGCCGACTGCCCAGTCCAGTGTGCGTTCGAGTGGTGGACTTCTCAGTCGGACTGAGCAGGCTAGTGTGCTCAGGCCCATTAAGTGGGACTGTGTGCATTGCTCAGCTTGCGCTCTTCGTATGTGAAACACACATGTGCTCAGAGAGCGCGCAGCATTCTTTAGGGGTGGCTCACAAGCATGAATATGTTCCACTTTCAAACCAAATCGTGGTTGCCTCAACTAAGATTTGGTAACTACGACTAAACCATGTGTTGAAAGAAAGCTTATCTGCATTAGCAGAGCTTAATAACATCCTTTTATGAACCATACGTTAAGTTGAATGGAATTTGTAAAAATATGCTTCAAAGAAATATTTATTAGTATTAACCAAACCCTTCAACTAAATGAACGATTTGTTACAACCTAGATGAATATTAGAAGCTTTAATATATTTAGTTATAATTACCAACCCATTGTAATAGTTCCCAATCCTTGGTAACAGTTCCCAAATATTGTCAAAATTCGGGAACTAAATATCTTTAGTTGTCGAAACTAATCCTTTTTTCAGTGTGCAATTTTCGGTCCCTTCAATATTCGCATTCGCAAAAGATCCGCATTGATTTTTGCGAATGGGAAAGCGAATGCGAATGTTAAAATTAATGCGGAAGCTCCGCGGTTGCGGAATGCGAATGCGAATATTCGCAACAACCCTGCTGTATATGTATAAATACTATATGTAAGTGTCTTATTTTTTTACTTTTTCGGGTACTCCATCGTCACGGATGGGACATTTGCAGTGATCGGACTTAAAAATAAATTTGTGTGGTATAATGTGGAAAAAGATGTGGTAGATTTCAAAAAAATGTGGTAGATCTCAGGTTTTGGATCAAACTTTGTACAAAAATTAAAAATATTCTGCAAGGTTTCACCTAAATTGCAAACATTTTTATGAGAATATAAAAAAATTAATTATAGTATAATAAAGTGCACGATTGAATTTGCTAAAAATTGTGTTGAGTTTTAGCAATTTTTTTCCTTGACAGTTTTAAGGAGTTCCTTCCATATCAAGATATTTCTCGAACATATTTCGAAAGATTTCTGCAACCTTGCGGAGTGCTGCCAGCTTTCCTTTTTATCACATCACGATGAAGCGAACAAATGTGGCATGTTCCAGAAACCGCTACTTCGGATTTGCCGATTTTGAAAATTCTCAAGTAAGAGTAAAGAACGCTTTAGAAACTTTAGATGCATTGAAGTTTGCTTATACTTTCACAAAAATCGCCGTTTTTACCATTTTCGCTGTAAATTCTTTTTATAAATCATATATTTTGCAATTTAACACAATAAAACCACGTTTCCTGTCGAAAAATTGAATATTGAGGAAATTTACTATTTTACACTTTATTTTATCCTCACATTTTGCCTGTTGTTAGTGTTTAGTGTTGGACAATTTTTTCTCTTAAAATTAACTAAAACTACTCAAAAACGCGAATATGTGGTAGATTTCAGACCTTGTGTGGTAGATGTGGTAGATGCTCAAAAAAATGGCAGATCTACCACAATGTCCGATCACTGGACTTGTACAGCAAAAATAGTTTTTCTTTTTTAAATTTAAGTATAAAGGCCTAAGGAATTCTACATTTCGATAAAGCTAGTTCACTACTAGTTCACTAATATACGAGTTATTACCAAAAACGAAAAATATTCCAACTTGATTTTATATGGGAAAATTCTGAGCTCTTTCTTCTGTCACGGGTAAGACAAAGAAAATACAATGCTTTTTGGAGAACATATATTTTACGGAGGGTCTGTGAATTTACTTAACATTTCTATCTGAATTAGATGTTTTACTGTACAGAAAAGAACCAGCAATCCTAACAAAGCACAAACTTTAAAAACCATTAGTTATTTATTATTAAACAATTCGAAATTTGTCACGGGTGGGACACGTACGATTTTCCCTCAGTTGCCCTCATCCAGGAACCGTGGATACACGGCAATAAAATCTGCGGGCATGGGATGAAGGGCTTTAAGCTTATTGCCTCAAAAAATGCAGGTAAGACTAGAGCTTGCATATTAGCAAGGAAGAACTTAAACATATTCCTGATTCCACAGCTTAGTGACGGCGATCTGGTAGCGGCAAGCTGGACAAAGCCAGCTTTTGGGTAGCCTCTGCGTACATGGCCCATGACAAGGACGTGCCACCAGATGGGTTTCGGTCCTTGTCCGTGGAAGCAGCCTTCAAGAATAAGCCACTGGTTGTCTCCTGCGACGCTAATGCCCACAACTTGATGTGGGGGAGTACGGACACGAATGCGAGAGGTGAGTCGTTACTAGACTGCATTCTAGGGAACAAACTTAGTGTCTTGTATTTCGGCTCAGAGGNCGTACATGGCCCATGACAAGGACGTGCCACCAGATGGGTTTCGGTCCTTGTCCGTGGAAGCAGCCTTCAAGAATAAGCCACTGGTTGTCTCCTGCGACGCTAATGCCCACAACTTGATGTGGGGGAGTACGGACACGAATGCGAGAGGTGAGTCGTTACTAGACTGCATTCTAGGGAACAAACTTAGTGTCTTGTATTTCGGCTCAGAGGCGACCTTTATAACAAAGAGTAGAGAGGAAGTTTTGGACATAACCCTGGCTTCAGACATGTTTGCCCATAAAATCAAGAGATGGAGAGTACTGAATGAAAAATCTTATTCTGACCATCGTTATATTGAATTCGAAATAGATCTTAAGACCCCCCAAGTAAGGGAGTTCAGAAATGTTAGAAATACGGTCTGGGGAGTTTACAACAATAAATTAAGGACTTTACTGCCAAAGATACCTCCCCGAGACCCCGCCACGCAGGTGGAGCTGGATGGGTTGGTTAATCAGGTTACTAAAGCCATGAATAGTTCTTTGTCAGCCGGATGCCCGGTTGCTCGATACATGGGAAAAAACAAACCACCTTGGTGGTCGAAACAATTATCCTTGTTACGAAAATCCAGCAATGTTCAATAAGGCCAAAGCCACGAGAGCAACAGAGGATTGGGAAGCCTACAAGGCTGATCTGAAAATATACAAAAAATCAGTGAGAACTTCGAAACGTAAATCCTGGCGAAGTTACTGCAAGGGTATTGAGGAAACCACGGAAGCGGCCAGATTAAGAAGAATTCTCGCAAAGTCGCCATGCAACCTTGGCTATCTCAACGGTCAAGGGACCTCATGTACTACGACGAGCGAGGAATTTTTAGGTCTCCTCCTGGACACACACTTCCCTGGAAACAAGCCGGTGGAACCTAGTGACCTCACGAATGAAGGGGGGCTATCTGATCTGGGAAACCGACTGATTACTAACGAAAAAATCGAATGGGCTATTAAGACTTTTGGTCCTTACAAGTCACCGGGACTTGATGGAAAATACCCGGTAGAGCTGCAGCAATCACGGGGTATTATCTCTCCGTTCATTGTGGTTATTATAAGAAGCTGTCTTAACATGGGCTACATCCCGCTAGGCTGGAGAGAGACAAAAGTCTCATTTATACCCAAGGCGGGCAGGTCCTCTCATACCAACCCTAAGGACTTCAGACCCATCAGTCTTACGTCTTTCCTTCTCAAAATTTTAGAGAGGATAGTGGATGATTATGTACGGGGCGTGATACCAACAAGTAGGCTCTCCCCAGCGCAGCATGCCTATACGAAAGGCAAATCCACGGAAACCGCTTGCACTCACTCGTCGGGTTGGTGGAAAAAAGTTTATTAGATAAAGAGTATGCTCTGGTTGTCTTTGTAGATTNAACAAGTAGGCTCTCCCCAGCGCAGCATGCCTATACGAAAGGCAAATCCACGGAAACCGCCTTGCACTCGCTCGTTGGGTTGGTGGAAAAAAGTTTATTCGACAAAGAGTACGCTCTGGTTGCCTTTGTAGACATAGAAGGCGCCTTCAACAATATTAACGCAAGCGCCATAACGGGTGCCTTAGAAGAGCTTGGAGTTGACCAGAATGTGGCGGTGCTGATCGAGTCTATACTTGTCAGCAGGACGATAACCGCTAAGCTTGACAATACCACAATAAGCAGAAAGGTATGTAGAGGCACTCCTCAGGGAGGGGTTCTCTCCCCTCTTCTCTGGAATTTGGCGGTGAACTCTCTGCTGGAGGCACTAGAGGGAGGGGGTTGCCATGTCCCAGCATATGCTGACGACCTGGCAATTGCCGTCAAGGGCAAATACCCAAATACTCTAATGGAGAATCTGCGCTCTAACATGGCCACGCTTAGGAACTGGACAGAGAGTAGGGGACTCGGAGTAAACCCCGAGAAAACCGAAGCAATTCTCTTCACAAGGAAACACAGGCCTCCCATGGTCTCCCCGCTAATCTTTTTGGGTGTGGAGATATCCTTGAAGGAGAATGTTAAGTATCTAGGACTCATATTAGACAGGAAACTAACGTGGAAACCTAATATAGAGGAAAGAGTAAGGAAGGCCAACGTTGCATTACACACATGCAAAAAAGCGGTCGGAATCAAGTGGGGGTTAACACCTCGTTTTACACATTGGCTATACACANTCTAGGACTCATATTAGACAGGAAACTAACGTGGAAACCTAATATAGAGGAAAGAGTAAGGAAGGCCAACGTTGCATTATACACATGCAAAAAAGCGGTCGGAATCAAGTGGGGGCTAACACCTCGTATTACACACTGGCTATACACCTCGGTGGTCAGGCCAATACTCTTATATGGAATACTTGTATGGTGGCCAGCAACTCAAAAGGCAAGTTACCTAAAACTATTGAGTAAGGTCCAAAGGACAGCGTTTCTATGCATTTCAGGTGCCTTAAGGACTACCCCAAATAAGGCGCTGGAGGTGGTTACCAATTTGCCCGCAATAAACCTGGTGGGAAAATACGCGGCCGCCGATTCAGCGCTCAAACTAAAAAGTATGGTACTATGGAAGCATCGGCGGTTTGGTCACGCTTCCATACTTCACACTCTGGGTAGTTACAACCAAGAAGTCGACTACTCCGCTCCCAAACCAATCTTCAATAGGCTCTTTAAGACGAGCATCCCGTCTAGAGGAGAATGGCAAACGCCAAGACCATGGAGACGGGGGGAATTGAATTTTTACACAGATGGATCCAAGCTAGACAATAGGGTTGGCTACGGAGTTTTCTCTAAGGAACTAGGACTGGAACTATCCGTCCGAATTCCGGACCACTGCAGTGTATGTCAGGCAGAAGTTTTAGCTATAAAGGAGGTGGCTGTGTACCTTAGTACACATGCCGTAACGAATACTACAATTAATATTTTCTCGANAGAGGTGGCTGTGTACCTTAGTACACATGCCGTAACGAAGACTACGATTAATATTTTCTCGGACAGCCAGGCGGCCATTAAATCAATGAACATGGTAATGCTGAGGTCGAAGGTTGCGCAGGAATGCCTCGCAGCTCTAAACGATATTAGCACCGTGTTCAAGGTCAGCCTCATATGGGTTCCGGGACACAGAGATATTGAAGGAAACTGCAGGGCTGATGAGCTAGCCAGGAAAGGTACGAATCTACCCCTATTTGAAAACAGGGGCACTATTGGGATACCCATGGCAACCTGCAAATTAGAACTTCGAAATAGCATGATCCAAGAGACCAACAGGTCATANGAGGCCAACAGGTCATGGCTAGAGGAGGGCACATGTAGAACAACCAGGCTGCTTTGGCCGCAAATAGAAAAGAAAAAGACGAAAGAGTTGCTGTGCCTCTCAAGAGAGGACATTGCGAAGGTCACGGCTTGTGTAACCGGTCATTGGCTATTTGGCAGGCACTCTTCAAGACTTGGAATTTTCTCCCATGAATATTGCAGAAGCTGCAGAGATGAGGAAGAGGAAGAAACCGTAGAGCACTTCTTCTGTAGTTGCCCAGCTTTGGCTAAGAGGAGAACAAGCTTTTTAGGCAGGCCCTTCTTTAGCGCTATTACGGAATTATCACGCGTAGGAATAAAACCGATTCTACGCTTTATAAGAGCCTCAAATTGGTTCTCTGAAGAATAGTCACCGAGGTTCCCGTGTTCTGCAGTGGTACCACAATAGACCTTCAAAAGGTCTAAGTGAGTTGGTAAATTGAACCGACTGCCACATAAACCTAACCTAACCTAACCTAACCTATTTATTAAGTAAATTTCTTGCTGAAAAATTTAGGTGGCAACCCATGATTCAATAATAAAAGGTTTGCTGAGAAAACAGTTTTCTCGCCCCTCTTGACAAAATCGGCTCCCTTAGCAAGGCGTTGTGTGGGGGTTCGTGTGTGTGTGCAAGCTTTTGTAAGCGAGTTAAGGGAGTGTCAAACCTCTATTGTCAATATTGAGCAAACCTTTAATTATTGAATCATGGTGGCAACCCTATTCCGAAATGCTTTCTGCCCAAAGTTCTCAACAATACCTTTCATTTGATATCCATATTACGATGTTTTATATAAATTGTGTAGAATCGAAACTAAGTGGCAACCTTACACTACTATCCTAAGGGATACCATTTTTATATAGGGAAATCATTGTTTAAGAACCTTCTCTTGGTACAAATGAACTGTAATATTTTACTTTTTTTCTGAACAAAAAATTAAATAAACATGCGAGTCAAAATAGGTGGCAACCGTGTTAAAAATATTTTTGAATTAGGGATCTTTAAAATACCTTCCATTTGATGCCCATATTATGATGTTTTAATTAATTTGTATCTAATTTCGAAGGGTTGGGCTTGAAATCCCCAAAATCGAAATCCCCAAAACAAAATCCCCAAAACAGAACCCCCAAAATCAAAATCCACAAGATCAAAATCCCCAAATTCAAAATCCCCAGCACAAAATCCACAAACATGAAATCCCCATGGTTTGTGTGAAATGCGTTTTGATTAGGTCTAAAACGCATTTCACACAAACCATGGGGATTTCATGTTTGGGCCATATTGACCTTCAAAGTTATTTTAGTATTGAACGTTTTTTTAAAAGACAGACCTACATACATATGTAAGTATATACATAGAACAAAAATTTAAATAAGAGATAGCAATTCATATGTACATAACTTTATAAAACAAAAAACCGATATTCTTGCTTTTTATTTTTAGAATGCCATCTGCATGTAAGCGTATCCTTCAACAAATAACAAATCATTTCCTTTATTGGATTTTTCACGTTTACCTCCATTTTATATATTGTACAAAAAATAATTTTCACAATGCAGACTTTTCAATGACTTCTTTGGATTTGATTTATTGAACGTACTTACAAATAAGCGATAACAAGTAAAATAAGGCAAAAAGTGAGCCGTAATATAGATAACGGCACATTTTATGTTTTTTATTGAACGAATTACCACGCTCTCAATTTCCCTCTACTGCAGTCAAATGCAGAAGTTTTCTCATGTTAATACAAACAATTACTTTACAACAATAAAACCAGACAAGAACAAGAAGATGCATTTTGGCAATTAATAGTCTTCACATCCACTTCGGTAGTTTTGGTAAACTGCTAGTTGGTACTAGGTAATTTTATTAACTGTAAACGTCATTCTCAGCTTTCTTTTGTTAGTTTGGTAAACTACGAGTAGGTATGGTTATCAACTCGTCCCTACAAAAAAAAATAAATTGTAACAGAAAATTTTATAAATTTTACTTATACGCGTTATGCATTTCGACAGCGGGCAGATTTAAAATTGAATAAATATCGAACAGCTGATTGCAGTCTACCAACTATCAGAAAAATTACCAAGCTTGCTACCAAGATAGTTCGGTAATCGGTAAACCGAAAATAAAATAATTTTACACAAACAAAATACACGTGAAAAAATTACCGAACACCAAGTACCAAGCTCGGTATGAAGACCCCTATAATTTTTTTACATGCTGATATAAATAAACCTTGGCGATTTAAATTTGGGTAGGTATTTTGACTTTGGGGATTTTAATTTTGCGGATTTTAATTTTGGGGATTTTAATTTTGGGGATTCTGTGTTTGGGGATTTTTTTAAACTGGGGATTTTGTGTGTGGGGACTGCATTTCTGGGGATTTTGAGCCTCTCCCAATTTCGAATAGGTGGCAACCTTGTGCGAGTCTTCACGGAGATAATTCCTATTCAGGTAACCTTAAAATCCAAAACATTATCTGTGTACAAAATTTAATCAATATCGTTAGAGCCGTTTCCGAGAACCCTATGGATAATAAATAATAAATCTTATTAAATTAAACGAGCAATTTATAAGTTAGGCGAACTTCTGGATTTTCTAGGTTGGAACTTTTGAGGTAATTTTTAGTATTGACTTTTGGATTGTTGTTAAGCAACCCTCATCATAGAATTCTCTGGCGTCTCTATGATAGTAATGTTTACCTTGACTCTTCGAGTTAGCCACGCGAAATTTTTTACTGCAACGCTTAGCCCATCAAAAGTATTATGGTGTTTAGTCAACCTGAACATGAAAGTTTTGTGGCATTAAACATAAATTTGAAACGTTAAACTTTTTTTTTATTGTTAGGCACCATTAGACAAAATGTATAAGTGATTGTCATGGGCGCACATAGGGGTATTTAGCCGATTTATGCGGCCAAAATTATTTTTATGAATGTTTCAACTCGAAATGTTTAAAAAAGACGTTTTTTGACATATAGAATTGAAAATGTTTAAAATCAAGTAAATATAGGTTGAAACATTAACAGAGTTGCATCCTGTTCATTTGGTTCAATTAGTTAAATGAATTGCTGCAATATGGGTATCAATAGAAATGGGTTTGAAAAGGCTTTATCTCTGACGAACCTTCCAGGGTTTAGAAAATCAAACTCAACTTTAATTAAAGGAATTAAGTAATTCAAATATGTATCACAGTATAGGTAAGAAATGAATGTATTCGAGGTGCAATTAATGCGGCAGTGTTACTCTTTTATGAAAGAGTGTCACGTTCTACGCGAAAATTTTGGCGAACAAAATTTTAACAATCAGTTACTCATCATTGGCAAATCAAACGTCACATAAAAATTTTTACTGCGCAATTTCTGCAACATTTTAGAAAAGTTTTTTATTTTTTTATTTATTTATTTATTACAGTCATACATTCACGTATATACATTTGAATTATGTATTGCAATATATAATTAAAGTAAAGCTTAATTTAATGCTTAAAATAAGTTAACCTGTTACCCTTTTCCTTCTAAGCTATATAATAGTATGTATATTTAACTAAGATAGCATATTCTCGATGCTGTTGGAATGGACGGGATTCCAAGCAGTACCGTAAATATATCACGCTCGAGATGCGGTCTAAAGGTCTGATTATGCATACTTCGCATAACTTCGCACAACCATTTGTACCAATGCAATAAAAATGTTACTTAAGAAAATGTGAAGTAAAATCTAAGCCAAACATATCGCGAAGTTTTTAAAAGTTCCGCAAATTTCTGGGTAATGGAGTACATAAAAAATACATACAAAGAACGTACGAAATTACAATTTGTGGGTTATGCGAAGTTGTGCGAAGTATGCATAATCAGACCATAAGAGTGTAATTTCCACAGCCGCCACAACTGAGCGGTTGGAAAAGAAAGTTTCCAAGCCGCTTCTTATAAACTTCTACCGGCACGCGATCTGAATAGACGAAATCCAGAGTCGCGCTATTTGATCGGACGGAAAGGACTAGTTTCCATGCCGACCTTCTTATCTCTTACATTATGGGTGATCTGAATGGACTAATCCAGAGTCATCCAGCTAGTACGGATGGAAAGGACTAGTTTCCATGCCGACCTTCTTATCTCTTACATTATGGGTGATCTGAATGGACTAATCCAGAGTCATCCAGCTAGTACGGATGGAAAGGACTAGTTTCCATGCCGACCTTCTTATCTCTTACATTATGGGTGATCTGAATGGACTAATCCAGAGTCATCCAGCTAGTACGGATGGAAAGGACTAGTTTCCATGCCGGACCTTTCTATCTGATAGCCAATGTTCTACACTGATCAAGTAGCAGCCTTTTGAAGGTACGAATGTTTTCGCAATTTTGTATTTGAGCTGGAAGTTCATTATAACATTTTAATCCCTTATAAAAGATATTCTTCTTATCTATTTCCGTTTTATACAGCGGCAGCCTGAAGCTATTATTTCCCCTGAGTAAATACGAATGAGTTTCACTATTATATCGTAGGATATCACTCAGATAATCTGGGAGTCTACCTTGTTTTATGTTAAACACGAATTTCATAGCGTGATAGAAAATTTGCTGTTTCACGCTTAGCCAGTTTAATTCTGCGATCATTTCCTGTATGGGTGTGTCGTACCAGAGTCTTATACATCCTTCCTAAGTACTTACATGATCTTTTCATGAGACCAATTTTTTTACCAATTTTAGCTACTGTATAGTCAATATGTTCCTCAAATTTTAACTTATCATCGATATATATACCTAGATATTTAATGATTCTCACTTTCTCAATTACTTCATCTTTAATTTTTAAACTGTAATTATCAGAACTAACGTTAGCTGCTCTAGATATGACCATAAACTCTGTCTTGTTCACATTTAATTGCAGTCTGTTTACGCACAACCATTTATACAAACAATGAAGGTCTTCTTGCATTTTAATCATTGCATTGGGTAGATTACAGTCACTGAGGGTTATCGTCGGCGAACAATTTTACCTTACAATACTTCAATACTGAGCTTATGTCGTTGATATAAATATTAAAGAGTATTGGAGCTAACACCGACCCTTGTGGTAGACCAATATCTACTGCTACCTTTGTTGCTTCCTATCAGAAAGAAAACTACGGAACCATGTAAGTTCGATGTTATCTATACCAATATATTCGAGTTTGTTTAGCATTATTTCCCTGTCGATTGTCTCGAAGGCTCCCTTAAGGTCCACAAACACCGCCAAGATAGTTTTCTTGGAGTTCAGGTCCTCCTTCCACTGTGATAAGATCTAGTTTAGAGCTGTTTCGCATGAGTTGTTGGTCCTAAAACCTGACTGCTCCTTAATGAGTATTTGATTTGACTCAATATAGTTTAATAGTTGATTTTTTACAACCGTTTCTAGTATTTTTTCTAAGTTGGGAAGTGTGTTTATTGGCCTGAGCTCCTCCGATTTTATGGTGTTTTTGACCTTTTTTATAGGGACAATGGTCGAAGTTTTCCATTCTCTCTGAACTATTCCCAAACGAAGGCTCTTATTTACTAATAGGGCGTAAAAGTGACCCATGTATTCAACGGAGTCTTTGATTACACCCTCGGATAATAAATTATTTCCACCAATTTTTATCTTGAACTTCTTTACTATGTGGATAATATCATCTGTACTAATCTCACAAAATTTAAAGGTCCCTTGACCATTTTCCTGTTGAATCGGATCATAATTAATGTTTTCTATATTCCTATTTATATCGATGATACTATCAACAAAGAAATTGTTTAACTTGTCAGCGATTTCAGTACTATTGCTATATATTTTACCGTTGAATCGAACCTCTTTGATGTTTTCTTTGTGATCGGCATTATTGACAATATTCTTCAAATGTTTCCACATTAAACGACTGTCACCTCTATTAATTTCCACCTTGTATTCCATATATTGGATTTTTTTAACTCTAATCATTTTTTTATACGTTTTCTTTATTTCATCGTATTCTACCCAATCACCAGTGATCACTGCCCTTTGGTATAACTTAAATTTTTCTTTACTGGTTTCAGTCAATTGTCTGTCATACCATTTATTTCGGATTTTGACCCGATTTGTACACGAGAAGTTAGTTTTTTCATACTCGAAATCAAACAGTTATTAATATGTTCGAGCATACCATCAGGACTGAGACTATTCAGGTCAGCGAAGGTGCATTGTTGCAAAAGATTTATAAGGTTGTCTGGGCTGTACCCATCCCACGAATTTATTTCAGACAGTTTACTGATAGCGCCTTTTTTTTTTATATCGCATTTGAACATTATAGTTTCATGATCCGATATTCTATGTTCCTCCGCTTTTTCACATGACACTTGCTTAGCGTTCGAGTACAATAAGTGGATCAGTGTTTCGGAATATTCAGTAACCCTAGTATTAAAGTTAATTAACTATTTTATTGCCTGATGGGCGAATATCTCATTCAGTTTCTTACTATATGTCGACATTATATTCAGGTTTATATTAAAATCTCCGATAATAATGGTATTTACCATGTTATCGCATATTTCCGACAAAATGGTCTCGCAATATTATGATTAACCCTCCTGTTTGTCTACTGTACGAGTCACATCTTACAACTTGATATGTTGGAAACTGTATTTCATAGTCATATATTTCCTCTGTTGTACAAGTTTCGGAACATAGAACTATATCCGGATCAACAATTTCAATTAGCCTTTCAAGTTCTATTTTATTAGCTATTATACTACTTATGTTAAGATAAACGCATTTCAAGTAACCGTTATGCTTTTCATATACTTGCTGAACCGTCAACTCCATGCCACGGTTCCTATTAACTGACTGTAATTGTTAATAGGTGGATCTATTTTTCTTATGCTCTAGTTTCTTCATATATACAGGACACTGTCGGTTAGTTGTCAAGTGGTTCGAGCCCTAGATTAAATTTTTTGTTTGCACGAATGTAATTGATACACTTGTTTATTTGCTCCTTTGTGCACTCCATTGTTTTATGATTACCCAAGCACTTCAGGCAGACCTCTTCATCCTTGCACTTCGTAGCTATATGATTGAAGCCCTTACATTTGTAGCAGACTGACACACCCATACCATCTTGGACTCTACATTTCTCCCACCCATTAATTATTTTCGCTTTTGTGCACTGCCGAGAAGGTATCAACGTCCGTTTCAATGAGCACATTATAGTATTTAGACCTATCTTTCTTGACTTGAATGTATTTAATAATTTTAAAGTCAGCACTTTTTAAACATTCATTTTGTTTTTTTATCATTTCTACCAGTTGCTCGCTTTCATATTTAAAGCTTACTCCAAACGCCATAAACTTGGGTTTAGCAGTATTCGGCACTCTAATTTGATAGCGGTCACTCATTTTTTTTTCGTTTTCGCTTTGAGTAACGATTGTACCACTTTTCCTACCCTGCACATTGCTTATTTTTAGATCCGATGGATGAACGTTCTTATTCAGGTCCTCTTTTGTTTTAATCGCGTCTTGCTTATCTTTCGGTTTTATGATCAGGGGTTTCTCTTTATTTATTTTCTGCTCTTTGTGATTCACTATTCCGCTTTTAAAACACTCAGCATATGAGGCCTTGCTATGATGACTTGATTTCAGCTCTTCACTTACTGACTTTTTTATCTCTTCACATATTTTTCTACTTTCACTCTCATTTCGTACCAAAGCCTCGCATATATCTTGGCTATGCTTTTTCACATCTTCAGCTACAGCTTTCATCTTATTGGACTCATTGCATAGCATCTATACGCTCACCGAATTTCCTCTCTATAACTTCTAAAAGGAGCTTTAGCTCTTTAACCTGCATTTTTTGCGACTCTTGAACGTGACGTCTTTACACTCTTTTATGTTTTTACTATTATTCTCTATAGAGATATTCATATTTCGCAACACCTCATCAATATTATGCATATATGTGAGACAACCATCACACATAAAGCGCACATAGGCATTGTCCGCAAGGACTTTTTTGCTGAACTCATCGAGATCAGAGGCCTTCTTTGCCTTTAAGTTGAGCATCAGCAACATGTCATCAGGAAAGCAACAAGTCTGCAATATTGCGGTAATTATTACGTAGCTCGAACGAATGCAATGTAATAAAACTATATTTTTGTAATAATAATAGTCTTATTTATTGTTAAGACAATTGTGTTAGTATTAACTTGGTGTAAATTAGCGTCCTCAATTACTGAAATATCGGTGTTTTCATATTTTCAGCGCCATTTCTTTCCATACCAAGTACACCGAGTTTGGTACAAATTGATAAATCGGTTACTAAGATATACATTTGTGGTCAAAAGTGCGCGGCGCCACGCCCTATATCCAAAAAGTTATAATAATTTTATTTAATGCTAAGAGGTTATTCCAAGAATGGATTTAGATTGAATTAGCTTCAGTAACTATTGATTTATCGCAGTTTTCGCGTTTCTGTAAATTACCGATTTCAAGAATTTTTAGCAGTTATGTTAGATATAGCCTAAGCAAGGCTTTTACCGAGTTTGGTACGGATTAGTGAAGCGGAAAACATGACTTTTGCTAATATCTCGAAAACTATTTATTTGTGAAATTAAATGGATTCGTATTCTAGTTCAGCGGCCTCAAATTCATCTTAAAAGTTTAATTTTAGTGTTAAAATAGATCTAAAGTAGTGTTACTATATACTAGTTGCGTTTTTAGATTTTTCCTTAATACATTTTCTAAGTTAAGAAATACCACTTATCTACCATTTTTTGCGGGTAGTCTTTTCACACTATATTAGCCAAATTTCCAAGCTTTCAATTGAACAAAAAATAATAACGTTAACGTAACGTAAATAACGTTAAAACGTTAAGATATTAACTTAAAACCGTCACGATCTTTCTAGAGAGCGAAATTTTATTTATAAGCAGCGTTAGAATATTCTGTTTCCGGTCAACGGTGAGCGTTCGCTGTGCAAGTTAGAAAAGTGAGGGGGACTGTTATTTGGAATGTTCTCTTTCGAAAGTGACTACTTTTTTAAGTTTTCTCCAAAATTTTGTCAAATTGCTTATTGGCCACCTAAATCGTTGAAACACCCCTATATGGGCGGGACACGGTAAAACATTTCAAAATCTCTAATGTAGGCACTTATAATATAATAAAAGAAATGAAATAGGGCTGCATAGAATAAACACACACTACTTATGAAATTATAGAAAAATCCCTAAAGTAGTAACTAGGCAATACGAAGTTTAAAACTTTTTTGTCACGGGTGGGACATGAAAACCGTAGTGATCTCATCCCATTATATAATTTAAATGCCTCTTTTTCTTCAATACCATGTTGCTTCTTTGGGACGATCGAAATATCGAGACATTTATTCCCCACTTCAAAGAAATAATAACTTTGTAAATACTTGATTTTGCAGAGCCTTCTGTATTAAGAAATATTGTCGTATTCAATTACTTTTCTAATGTTGAAGTTTTGAGTGCATTTACAGTTTAATAAAATAATATAACAAAATTTTTTCTTCGAAAATACGTTAATTTGAGGTATTTAGCATTGATACTTTATATTTGGGCACAAAGTTTCACTTACCCATGGAATACCACTTTTGCAAAAATTACTGCGACAGCAATATGAATGAATTTCAATTCCATAGTTTTTAGTTTATTCTGTTTGTAATTAGCTTTTTAAACTGATATAAAATAAAGGCATTTATATTTATTTGCACAATTTATTTTTATTTGTTGTATTCGCATTAAAGCAAAACTACAAAACTAGTTTGTTAGCATATTTTAATTAATGGTAATAATATCTCGAAATATCCCGGCATCCCGGAATTACCAATTTCAGATCCCGAAATCCCGGGATTCACAGAATGGTCCGGGATTGGATGCCTTAACTGGTAGCAGGGTGCAGGGTGCTGGTTAGGCTGGGTCGATTTTTTTATGGGGGAAAATAAAAGGCATTTGACCGTATCGTGATAGTAATATTATGATGTCTTAGGTCTTAGCCAATTGTTATTGGCCACTAAAGGTTTATTTAAAACTTATCTTTAGCCCGCGCAATTGAATCAAAGTGTACGAATTTTTGAAAATGAAACTTTGGCTGGTAATATCTATGGAATGCGTTAATTGTTATAAACAGGACGATATATTAAATTAAGGGTTATTAAATTTAGTACCTCACGTTCATTTACCATTTTTGAATAAGTCCTAAAGTTTTTAAGATATTAAGATAAAACTTACGAGAACTATAATTTCCCCTTATGAATTTTCAATTGGTAATTACTTCAGCAACCAAATGAAAAATACAAAGAGGTGAGACGAGATTTATTTGCAAACGTTTTAATGTTTACGGATGTTTATATAATATTAAAAGGACTATGGACTTGGTCACGCCGATTTGGTCAGTTTTCAAGATCGAGGTGAATGTAGTCAAACATGTTTTGTCAAAGATTAGGAATCGTTTGATAAGTTAATAGTAGTTTCAAGCATATAAGTATTTACATACATTAACATGATACAATGGAGTGCAATGGGGTATAGTCGTTGCGCTGGGTATGCAGTTACAGTTGCATGGCTATACTCAATCCTGACTCTTGCGTCCTCGTTCGCGCACTCTGGGTGACGTGAGCAACCCATGTGCGAGATGCGGTAACCAATCCGAGTGGAGCCTTGGGTCACGGCAGAAAGAGAGGGAGCTTCGATGGGGCCACTCCGACTTATTCGGTTTAAGGGCTCACTGAAGTCTGCAGCGTCTGTTCACCAGTAGGTGCGGCTGCAAGCGGGTTTTTGCTTGGAGCAAGCGGCTCGCTATATAAACGTGTATTTGGATGCAAAACCACCCCCGTCCCAGCAATGGGTAGTGCGCTGGGTTTGGGACCCGCCACGTAAAAGCCACTTCCAGTGAAGAATCAAGGCAAAGCCTCGGATGAAACCCCCCCTTATTATGACGACCTCGGCAAACGTTTAAAGGACTACGATTTGAGGGTGAACAAATCCACTGGTCGCCTTTCGCACTCACCTTGCACACACACACTTTTTCCGATACAAGGAAAGACTTTGTTTTAAATTTTTAGATTCAATTCACAAAATGTTTGATTATTTATTTAAATTTTCAGTTTACAAGTATATAGCAACCTATGTATATTTCTGTATATTTACAGCTGTGAAGACACAGTTTATTTCACAAATAGGTTTTGAAGGGCGCGTGCGCGTAGACCGACGTTTATTGCTGGTCTGNGGGTTATTAAATTTAGTACCTCACGTTCATTTACCATTTTTGAATAAGTCCTAAAGTTTTTAAGATATTAAGATAAAACTTACGAGAACTATAATTTCCCCTTATGAATTTTCAATTGGTAATTACTTCAGCAACCAAATGAAAAATACAAAGAGGTGAGACGAGATTTATTTGCAAACGTTTTAATGTTTACGGATGTTTATATAATATTAAAAGGACTATGGACTTGGTCACGCCGATTTGGTCAGTTTTCAAGATCGAGGTGAATGTAGTCAAACATGTTTTGTCAAAGATTAGGAATCGTTTGATAAGTTAATAGTAGTTTCAAGCATATAAGTATTTACATACATTAACATGATACAATGGAGTGCAATGGGGTATAGTCGTTGCGCTGGGTATGCAGTTACAGTTGCATGGCTATACTCAATCCTGACTCTTGCGTCCTCGTTCGCGCACTCTGGGTGACGTGAGCAACCCATGTGCGAGATGCGGTAACCAATCCGAGTGGAGCCTTGGGTCACGGCAGAAAGAGAGGGAGCTTCGATGGGGCCACTCCGACTTATTCGGTTTAAGGGCTCACTGAAGTCTGCAGCGTCTGTTCACCAGTAGGTGCGGCTGCAAGCGGGTTTTTGCTTGGAGCAAGCGGCTCGCTATATAAACGTGTATTTGGATGCAAAACCACCCCCGTCCCAGCAATGGGTAGTGCGCTGGGTTTGGGACCCGCCACGTAAAAGCCACTTCCAGTGAAGAATCAAGGCAAAGCCTCGGATGAAACCCCCCCTTATTATGACGACCTCGGCAAACGTTTAAAGGACTACGATTTGAGGGTGAACAAATCCACTGGTAGCTTTTCGCACTCACCTTGCACACACACACTTTTTCCGATACAAGGAAAGACTTTGTTTTAAATTTTTAGATTCAATTCACAAAATGTTTGATTATTTATTTAAATTTTCAGTTTACAAGTATATAGCAACCTATGTATATTNAGTATATAGCAATCTATGTATATGTCTGTATATTTACAGCTGTGAAGACACAGTTTATTTCACAAATAGGTTTTGAAGGGCGCGTGCGCGTAGACCGACGTTTATTGCTGGTCTGACATGTCGCTGATTTGGCACGATGATAGTAGGCGGCCGTGCGCGCTCGGGAATCATTTTCGGAGTCGCTTCGACTCCACACAGTTACGGCCAAAGGATACGCGCACGGCCGCTGAAATTGCGTTTAAGCGGCGGCTTAAACATCATCCCCGCCCTGCAGGAATTCGTTGCTGAGTGTCTCCTGCAGCTCCTTCAGGGCGCGGGGGGGGAGCGAATCTTCTTTGATCACGACGAGGTCGCCTGGCTGAGGATCGCGTTGTGGGGTTTTCCACTTATATCTCTTCTGAAGATCTTTGAGGCAATGTTCTTTCCAGCGGCGACTAAATTGGTGGTGAAGTGCTTTGACTTTCTCCCACCGGTTTAGTAGAGAGAGGTCTTCCGCATTAGGCTCGGGAATGGTCAACAGCGGTGCGCCTCGAAGAAAGTGACCTGGAGTAAGTGATGTCATATCAGCTGGGTCTTGGGAAAGTGCGGACAGAGGCCTCGAGTTGAGGACTGCTTCAATTCGCACCAAAAGCGTCGTGAATTCTTCAAAAGTAAGTTTGGATTGCAGCAGCTTCCTTTAGATGGATTTTAAAGCTTTTCACTGCAGATTCCCACAAGCCGCCCATGTGGGGGGCGCTGGGTGGTATATATTGCCAGTTGATGCCTTGAGGGGCATATTTTTTGACAATGTCTGCGGAACATTCGTTAAGGAATTTAACGAAGTCGCGTTCTGTTGCGCGCTGGGCGCCAATGAACGTTTTTCCATTGTCGCTCATCATTTTTGAGGGAAAACCTCGTCTGCCAACGAAGCGGGCGAATGCTGCTCGAAAAGCCTCGGTTGTAAGATCCGAGCATAGCTCGAGATGCACTGCCTTTGTGGAAAAACAGACAAAAACTGCAACGTATCCCTTGATAAGGGTTGTAGATCTTAGCACCGATGCTTTAATTTGGAATGGCCCAGCAAAATCTACTCCCGTTGTGGAAAATGGGAGTGAGAAACTGCAGCGCTCAGGGGGTAGAGCGGCCATTATTTGGGTGCGTGTTTTTTGCTTGTAAAGCGTGCACACTTTGCAATGAAAAATGCATTTTTTAATTAGAGGTTTAAGATTTGGTCCGTAGTACTTTTGCCTTACCATTTGGAGCATTAATCGTGTTTCTGCGTGAAGAAGCAGCGATTGTAAAAAGTCCAAATATAGCTGGCAGAACCTCGATTCGGTAGGGAGAATTATTGGATGCCATTAACCCGTAGAAGTCCGTCTTTGTCCAATGAAGGATTGAGAAAAAGAAGAGGACTTTTTTGTTAAGTGGCTTTTTATCTTGCAAAGCGCTTTTCTCGCTCGGAAAATGGCGTGATTGCGCTGCGTTGATAAAACGAATTTTTGCATATTGAAATTCGTTATGCGTCAGATGTGGATAGGTGATTGTAGCAAACACCTTTGATTGGTTGCGGGCATTGCTCACGAAGCGGAACATGTACGCAGTCACGCGGAGTGCTCGAGAGAAAGAAGAAAAGCGATCAAGAAAATCGACCTCTTCTTCGAGCGCGTGATATACCTCCACCTTGCGCTTTTCTGGTGGAGATGCACTGCATGCCTTTGACCTTGGCCATGCATCCATGTGGCAAGAGAGCCATTTTGGTCCGTGCCACCAGAGTGGGGAATTTACCAAGTCCTGCGGTTTGCAACCACGGGTGCCGAGGTCGGCTGGATTGTCTTGGCTGGCAACATGGCGCCATGTACCGATTGGAACATATTACCGGATTTGGGAGGTACGATTGGATACATACGTCTTCCATGTACATGGTGGCTTTTCAAGCCAAGCTAGCACAATCTCTGAATCTGACCATAAGAATGTGTTGCACGATTCCAATTTGAGCTGTTTTCGAACAGTTGCGACCAGTTTTGCGAGTAAGACTGCACCACACAGCTCCAGGCGTGGCAAGCTTACCGTCTTCAATGGTGCGACTTTGCTTTTTGCAACCAAGAGAGTGGAATTTCTTTGGTTGCTGGCATTTACGCGGATGTAAATCGCCACGCAATATGCTTTTTCCGCGGCATCGCAAAACCCGTGGATTTGGGTGTCTTGCCCCGGAGTGAAGTTAACCCATCGAGGGATTTCGATGTGGCATATGGCTGGCAAATTTTGTGCGAACTGTTGCCATTTTGCCAAAGCTATGGGTTTGGCACATTCGTCCCAATCAACGCCATCCAGCCAAAGTTTTTGAAGCAAAATCTTTGCTTGAATCATCACTGGCGACAGCCATCCTGCCGGGTCAAAAAGTTTTGCGACAGAAGATAAAATTTGTCGCTTTGTGACGGCATTCGATGTCGATGCAGGCAGAATGGTGTATGAAAATTAATCTGTGAGTGCGTTCCATTGTATACCAAGAGTTTTGGTTGTGGAAGCGCTCTCAAATTTCAAAAAGTTGGAGTCGAGAAGATCCTCCTATGGAAATTTTTCTAAAATGGCCGGGTGATTGGCCGTTAGTTTCTTAAGNTTGAGTATGAAACCAGCTGACTTAAGCGCTTTGATCACTTGAAGAAGTGATTCAGTGGCGTTGTCAATATCATGACTTCCGGATAGGATGTCATCCACATACGTTTCGGTTTTAAGTATTGTGGCAGCCAAGGGAAATGTCCCTATCGTATCATCTGCTAATTGATGCAGGGTACGGATAGCGAGGTATGGTGCACAAATAACGCCGAACGTTACGGTTTTAAGATTATAATCGGTGACAGGAGAGTCAGCCGACGTGTGAAACAAGATTCGCTGAAAATCTTTATCGTCCTCGTGAATGAGTATTTGACGATACATTTTTTCAATGTCGCCATTGAACACGAATCTGTGCATTCGCCACTGCAGAATGAGCAGCATGAGATCTGGCGGGAGTGTGGGACCAGTGTGCAACACGTTATTCAGGGGTTTTCCTGAACCAGATGTTTTTGAGGCGTTGAATACCACGCGAACTTTGGTGGTTACCTTATATGGTTTGACGACCGCATGATGTGGCAAGTAGAACGAGAAGTATATGCCATTAGCTATTATATCGCATGGCTTCGTGTGCTCCATATGACCGAGGTCGAGATATTCTTGCAACACATTGTTGTACATTGTGCCTAAGTCTCCTTTTTTCTGGAGCGATCGCTCCATGCTAAAAAACTGTTGAAGTACAGCAGACCGAGAGTGGCCTAGAGACAGCTCTTTTGGAAATTCTTCCTTGAATGGAAGTCGCACAATTTATTCGCCGTTTGGGGCACGAGTCGTTGTTGTTGCATATATATGCTCACATGCCTGATCTTCAGGTGAAATTTGCGGAGGTTGTGGAATCTCCTCCTCTTCCCAAAACTTTCGAAGCTGAGAGCTGAGAGTTGCATTCGAGCACTCTTCTACTTGTGTCGAGAATGCCACCATATTTTTGGTTATTGGACCACTGAGAATCCAGCCAAATATTGTTCTTCGCGCAAGTATAGTGTCGCAAATCTTTTGTATACCTTCCAGCAGGATCTGTGGAAGTATATCGCTGCCGATTACCATATCAGTTTGAGCTGGTATGTGACAGTTTGGGTCAGCAAGTTCAAGGATCTTGAATCGCTGCCAGTCTTCACGGCTAATGGTGAATGTAGGCATGTGCCTCGTGAGCTGAGGTAACACGATAGCGTGTTTATCCGTTTCATGGTTTTGGGTGAAACCAATGTGAGTGGACAAAGCTTTGAGGAGCTTTGTATTACGACTCCACCCATGCCAGAAATTTCGAACTTGGAATGTTCGAATGGTAGTTTCAACCGTTTCTGAACTTTCGAGGAAATGAAAGTTCTATGTGAGCCTTGGCCAATCAAGGCTCTAAGTTGAAACAATTCCCCTTCGTGTTCAACCGCGACCATGGCAGTTGGAAGGAGAATTTTGCTATCTTTGTCGGTGTGCAATGATTGTATTTGTGCTTGTATGGAACAGAACGGTTGCTTGCTGGAATTGGAGCTTCACTGCGCTTGTCGAGCGGGAGGTGTCGACTGGGCAGTAGTGTGTTGTGCGGTGGTTTCATTCGCTCGCGCACTGGAGTGTCGAGATGGNCCTTCGTGTTCAACCGCGACCATGGCAGTTGGAAGGAGAATTTTGCTATCTTTGTCGGTGTGCAATGATTGTATTTGTGCTTGTATGGAACAGAACGGTTGCTTGCTGGAATTGGAGCTTCACTGCGCTTGTCGAGCGGGAGGTGTCGACTGGGCAGTAGTGTGTTGTGCGGTGGTTTCATTCGCTCGCGCACTGGAGTGTCGAGATGGTGTTTGGGATTCATGTGCAGCAGGGAGTGATGCCGTTGTTGGCAATGTGTACATGACCACTTCCTCGGACACTCATTAGTGTTATGGGTGTTACCAAGGCAGTTTTTGCACAGCTTGGTTTGGTTTGCGAATTGTACTCGGTTTGGTACCGAAATTCGCTTAAATTGTGGGCAGACTCTAACGGGATGAGGGGACTTGCAGTAAGCGCAAGTTGTTTCCCTCTGCAGCAGTCGCCTGATGACTCCTGTCTGCTTTGATTGCTGGCCGGCTATTTATACAAATTGCCGGGCGCAGTCGCGTCGCGTATGTCCCGTTGTCCTTTGCGCTTTGTTCTTTATTGCCATCGTGCTTTAAGTATATGTACAATTGTATGTATATGATTATATGAATAAAAACAGTAGTTTAAATTACTTAGTGCTGTACAATATGTAGCTACAATTCAAAGTATGTATTTACAATTCAAAGCATGTTTACTTAACAATTATATATTTTATGTACAATTCAAAAATTATGTGTATATGTACATGAGTGTTGTGGGGCTCCAAGCCCTAGGATTGGGGTTCTCACACCGCCCCCCCCCCCTCTACTTCGGAGAGGCGTTTGTTACCGTCATGTCCCCATTTAGGGAAATGCGAATGCGGTACCAACGCCCTTCTGCGTTTCTTCGCCGCCTTTTATCTAAACGCGGCACAATTGGCTGGGTTACGTTGCTGTACATAGTTGTTGCCTTTTAGCTTGTTGGGTGTTGTTGGTTGCGTTAATGTACCTGATCGCAGCATTTTGCCTGCTGCTCCTGTGCCCTAGTTCGTGTGTTGGTGTGTGCTGTATGTGCGCTGTAGGTATGTATGCATGTACATATGTCGCCCGATGTTTGTTCTCATGCATTTTTCGTAGGCGGCGTGCTAATTCGTTTGCGCACCTGATCGCACCACCTTGCTCTTGCCCGCAGTGTTGGGCCCTGTGCCTTTGTTTTCATGCTGGTGCATATAGGTAGGCATGTATGTACATATGCCGACGGTATCTTGTTTGCCTTTTCCCTTTGCACGCTTGTTTGTTTACCTGATGCTGTGCCTTTGTTGTGCGTTCTTGTGTGTGTATATATGTATATACGTTTGTATGTATGTCGCTGCTGTGTTTGGTGGGTTTTTATGCATTCCATTTCCACGCATGTTTGTTTACGCAGCTGGGTCACGCCACGTTGCCATTGCCTGAATTGCATATGCGGTGTGTTTGTTGCTGTGTTGATTTGCATCTAAATTGTTAGGTACAGTGACCAACAGTTAATAAATAAAACTTTTGCAGATTAGTTTTTTTTTTAATTCATGTTCAAGTGTGTTAAGAAATATGTACATATAATAATTTCCCTGAATTCTACTATTTTTTTATTCTTAAAAATTATTTTTTTTATTATTTTTCTGAAATATTTCCTTCAAAAGTTTCTTGTTTTATTTTATTTTTTTCCCCCGCTCGTAAACTGTTCGTAAAAATTTTCCTGAGTTTTCTCCGTTTTTCTTTCAAAGTTGCATTGTTTTAAAAAAGTTTTACTTATAAAATTTTCCTCAAATTGTTGTTTTTTTCGTTTTACAAATTTTCCTTCATAAAGATATCCCTCAAAGTATTTTCTCCTTTAAATTTCATTCCTCATAAATTTTTATTTTTTTTTAATATATTCCACAAAAAATCCTTAACATTTTTTTCCTTAAAGAGCTTTTGCTTAGCATTTTTGTTTTCTCTGCCTTGAAATTTCCTTAAAAAAAATTTTCCGAAAACTTCGAAATTTTGATTTTGTTCTTTTTTTCCTATTTCCCTGAGATGATTCGGTTTTTTTCATATTTTCCTCGTTTTTGTTTCTTTTTTCTTTTCCTTAAATTTCATTTCTCATACATTTTCCTTTAGGAATTTTCTATGAGGCTTCAGTTTTTTTTTTTTTTTTAATATTAATTCCTCTTTCTTTTTTTTTCTATAGCATTTCGTACGCAAATTTTTCCCTCATATATCGTTTGCCCTCTGTAATTCTTCTCTGAAGTCTTCCTCAAGTTTGTTTGTTTATCTACTCCTTTGCTCCCAAAACTTCTCTTAATTATATTTCCTTCCTTTGTCTCTGTGCCTTTGTTTCGGTTCCTCGTATTTTCGCTGGGGGTTGTTTGCTGCTTCCGGGAAGTTCGTCTCGCCTCTCGTAAAAAGCCTTTACTTCGCTTATGTGGGCTGTCCTCGTCTTTCCACCTCCACTATAACTGGTGAAGGGAAGTTTCTTACCGTGTGCGGCCCGCTATACTTCGGGGCCAACTTTGCTGCAAAGCTTTCTACTGCCTTCGATTGTGGGTGCTCCCTGAATAGCACCTGATCGCCTATAGCTGGTCTCCATTGCCTCCTCCGTAGGTTATAGTGCCGTGCTTGTTCCGCTGATGCCCGCTGTTGGTTTTGGCGCACCAGACTGAATAATTCCTTTAGTGTTGTGGCCTTCTCGTTTGGCGTCATTGGGTTCTGCCCCGTGCCGAACGTGCTCTCGTCGTAGACTGCCCTTGGGAGTCTCGGCTCGCGTCCTTGTGTTAGGAATGACGGGCTGTAGCCGGTGGATTCGCAGACGCTAGTATTCAGTGCCAGCATAATTTCTGGTAGTAGGTCGTCCCAGTTCCGTTGTTGCTCGCCTGTTAATTGTGCTATGATCCGTTTTACGTTACGGTTCGTTCTCTCTGTCGAGTTTTCCTGTGGGGTATAAGGAGCAGTGAATTGGTGCTTTACCCCATATTGCTCGAGGAACCGCTTGAACGCTCGACTGGTGAATTGTGCTCCGTTATCCGTCACCAGAACTTTCGGAACGCCGAATCGGGCGAGGATTCGCTCGCGGAAAGACTTACTCAGGCCCTCTGTCGTCGTTTTCCGGAGTGATACAATCTCTACCCATTTAGAGAATTTGTCATGGAATACGAGTATCATTGTGTTGCCATGTTTTGATCGCGGCAGCGGCCCGATGAAGTCGGCGCATAAAATAGCCCAAGGCTCGTCCGCAAGTTGGATCAACATCTTCCCCGCGGCTTGCTGCTAGTTAGGTTTATAAATCTGGCACGACTGACACCCCTTCACGTATTTCCGCACATCACGGAACATGCCTAACCAGTAATATCGTGCGGTAGCTCTTGCGATAGTCTTTCGTGTACTCATGTGGCCAGCGCTGGGTGTGTCGTGGACTTCGCGTAGCACCCGCTCCCTCAGATTCTTCGCTACGCACAACTTCCACGGGATGGAGTCTTCGCCATCCGCGTAGGCAGGGAGGTTCCTATATAGTTTACCGTCTTCCACCGTGTATTCTGGAAATTTAATGGGGTTAGCCTTTACTCTCCTTATCTTCTCCTCCAGCCATTTGCAGAGTTCTTCCATCTGGTACCCCTCCAGGTACGGCCTCATTTTCCGAATCGCCCACACAATGGCTAGGCATTCTTTCTCTGTCGGAGAGTAGTTGAATTCCGCCTTGTTAAGGTGGCGGCTGGCATAGGAGATCACTCGCTCTTCTCCATCGATTTTTTGGGTGAGCACCGCCCCCAAGCCATAGTCGCTGGCGTCTGTCTGCAGTATGAACCTCTTCGTAAAGTCAGGGCACGCTAGTACTGGGGCTTTTGTTAGTGCTCTTTTCAAGTCTTCGAAAGCAGCTTGTTGCTCATGCGACCACTGAAATCGCTTGCCTTTCTTTAGTAGCGCGGTGTGCGGGTGGACCACGCGCGAAAAATCTGGTACGAATCGTCGGTACCAGGACGCTACGCTTAGGACGCGACGTAACTCACGCGTGTTTGCCGGGGCCTTCATGTCCTTCACAGCTGCGACCTTGTCTGGATCCGTATGGATGCCATCCTTACTTACTACGTGACCTAAGTACTTAAGCTCGTCCTTAAAAAATTCGCACTTTTCTGGATTGACCTTCAGGTTCGCCTCTCGTAACCGTCGGAACACCGCGGTGAGATGCTGGATGTGCTCTCGACGGATGTGCTGGTCACGATTATGTCATCCAGGTAGGCGAATGCGTGTGGTTCTAGTACGGGGCCGATAACGCGGTCTAACGCATGTTGGAACGTCGCTGGTGCAGAGTGGAGCACAAACGGCATCACGCACCATTGAAACAGTCCGCGACCTGGCACGGTGAACGCCGAACACTCTTTTCTTCTTTCCTCCATCGGAAATTGCCAATAGCCGTTCTTAAGATCCAAGCTGCATATTACCTTGGCGCTGCGAAGCCGCTCTAGGATATGGTCAATCCCAGGTAGTGGGTACGCGTCGGGTACTGACCGTGCGTTCAGCTGGCGGTAGTCCACGCATAGTCTCCACTTACCGTTTTTCTTCTTTGTCAACACAATTGGAGCACTATGTGGACTGTACGAAGGCTCTATAGAGCGTTTGTCCAGAAGCTCGTCTAACTCCTTGTTTATTATTTCCTGCATGCGGGGGTTCTTCGGAAAATAACGCTGCCTAGTAGGGCGGTCGTCCCTCATGGTTATCTTGTGCGTGGTTATGTTGGAGGTGCCGGTCATTTGTTCGAAGACGCTCAGTTCCCGGTCCAAGAATTCTTTAACCTCAGGGCTCTCTATATTCAAGAGGGGTTTTAGGACGTTTGGCGGTTGTGGGGCCTTGTGGGGGTTCGTGCTAATTTTTTCAGCCACAGTGGTGCATGTGGCCTCCCCTGAAGATGTGTCAGTCGCCTTTAGCGTCAACGACTCTCCTCCGCAGCGTATGGACGTACGAGCCTGGCAGAGGTAGTCCATCCCTAAGATCATATCGTCTGCAAGTCCGGGTAGAATTAAAAGCTCGCTGTCGTGGGTATGGTCACCCAGACCGACTGTCGCATCTATAGCCTCGAGTATCATAGTTGGGCTACCCTCGCCCATCAGAACCCTTGTTTCCACCACCTTGAACCTCGATGGTGGAAAGCGTTCGGCGATCGCTTCGTTAATGAAGCTCCTTGTAGCTCCAGTGTCTACTGTCGCCTGCTCTTGTGTCTCGTCTAGTGTGGCGGTGACTACGATTCTTCCTTCGTCTTGGCGTAATAACGCCCTTAATGCGTGCGAGTTATCGTCATTTGGGTCTCCGCTCCTCGCTGTTGGCGGGACCCGTGCTCGCTTCCCTGCATCCTTCTGCAGCAGTCTCTTGTTTGCACCCCGCGACGGCCACACTGTCAACAGAAGTCAATTCTGGGGTTACGGCATCCGTACGCTACGTGGCCGCTCTCTCCGCATCGCCTACATGCGGTTGTTGGATCTATCTGGCCTGCATCATTCCGCGCTGTACTACGGTCATCACCTCTATGCTGGCACGGCGCCGAACAACTGGGGTCCATCGCTGTCGGTCCGAGAACCTGATACCGCTCTTCTTGTCGCCTCTGTGGAATGGGCGCACGCCTAAAAGTTTCGGGGTGCGTTTCAGGGCGCTGAGGTGGCGTTGGTCGCTGACTGGGTGGCTGCGTATTTCTGTCGGAAATAATATTCTAGCAAGACTTACCAGCTCCTCCAGCGTTGCAAAGTCACGCCGCTTGATGTAGAGTTGGTACTCGCTGCGACCGTTTCGGTACACGCGGTCGAGTTTTTGCTCTTCACTGTCTTCAGCATATCTCATCAGATTCTGCAGCTCGAGTACGTAGTCCTTAAAGGGTTCTTGTACTCGCTGGACTCGCTGGCGGATCTCGTCATCTAACCTCTCAAAGTACCGCGAGGACAGGAAGAACTTTATAAAGTCCCGTCTAAATTGGTCCCATGTTGGCCATCGTTTGTTGTTGTTCGCAACCAGTTTAGTGCTCGATCCCGCAGTAATTCCGGCATTGCTTGCGGAAGTACGTCGAAACTGATTTCATAACCTTCGGCTAGCTCCTCAACGCGTTCTAGGAACCCTAGGGGGTCTTTAACGGTCAAACTTTAGGCACCACTTTATCACTCGGTCCATAACCGTGGCGTAAACCGGTTCGGAATGGGTTGTGGNAAAAATGCTTATATGTGCTACCGTATGTACATATGGTATATGGGAAAAAATGCACTTATGTTTTTCGGCAATTTGTTTAGCCAAGTCAACGAACTATGCGACCAACGGCAAAAATTGGTAAACAGAGGAAAGTGTATGATTTTACTGTGCTAATATTTTGTTCTTGCACAGTGGGATACAGTAGGCATATAAACTACAACGGAATTTATTTTGGGGTATATATCAGAATTTTTATATATGTACATATACCTATATATATAAGTTTGGCGGTATGTGGAGATACACCGCTTTCCGGAAAACGGAATGNCGTGGCTGCTAGATTGGGCTGCCATATCCTCGTTTCTGCCGAGTATCGGTGCGTCCGTCAAAGGGATTGGTGACGCCCGGTCGTGCTTTGCAGAAAGTTCCGTCAGACGCCTCATGTACTTTGGGTCANGGGCGGCAGGAAAATATCCGCAATTTTAATAAAACCGTTTTTGGCGAGAAAAAATACGCCTTTTATTAAATTATACAGGGTGTCCCANCCTCCTTACGTAGGTAATATACCCACGATAACTTTACCATCTTCACTGTTCTTAGAAAATATTACTATGTTTTGCCCTTTCCTGGATCTTTTCACACGCTTGCTCTGCACTTATTGTTTCACTTGGAGTCTTTTCTCACTTCACTCACTTTCTGGTCGTACTCTATAGTCTGTTCTGGCACTTCCACTTTCTACTCTCTCTCTCCCTGGAGTCCCTTTTTTTCGCACTTTCACTGTCTGCTCTCTCTTTGGAGTCTTTTCTCACTTCACTCACTTTCTGGTCGTACTCTATAGTCTGTTCTGGCACTTCCACTTTCTACTCTCTCTCTCCCTGGAGTCCCTTTTTTTCGCACTTTCACTGTCTGCTCTCTCTTTGGAGTCTTTTCTCACCGTTTTACCACATTTTACTTTCACTTTCAAGTCTATTGTCTAACTTGTCCTAGTACTGTGTAATCTAGTCCCTGATCGGGCGCCATTTGTGACGAACTCCGGGCNAAAAGTGTCACCGTTTTTGAAATATTTACATTTTTTCGAATTTAAAAAATCTTGCCTTTTCATGTGTTTTCTTTAANTAGCATGTCATTTGACGGTAACAAGAGCAAATTCAATTTAAATCTATTAAATACATTCTAGCGTGTCTCAGTCCTTTACCCACAAAAGCGGCTATAACTTTTTTTTTCTATTCAAAACAGTAAGTGTGGCACCTTTCTGAAATCTTTATTAAATGAGCAATTTTTTTATGTAATGTAAAGTTATAGCTCAGTACATTTTTTTTCACCCGAGATAGTCAAAGTTGGGGAAGAAAATATCAAAAAGTTAAAAATCCAGAAATAGTCCTAATTTTATGATGGTTCCTTAATATATTTTAACTACATTGCATTTGAGTATGGAGAGGCAACTATCTGGAAGTATTTTACATAAAAAATTTACTAAGTATAGCCTGGTTTGTAGATGCAGTTAAAGAAAATACATGAAAAGGCACAATTTTTTTTAAATCAAAAAAATGTAAGTATTTCAAAAACGGTGACACTTTTACCTGAAATTTTTATGTTTATCAGAGAGCTCACCCCCCCACCTAACTTCCCCTAAAGTTTGGCACGTTACTTCTGGGACATCCTGTATATATATATAGGTATGTATATGTATAAACGTATGTATGTCCGTTTGCAATTTATTTGAAATAATATAACTTTTAATAATATGAAAGTTATATTATTTCAACTTTTAAGGAAATTAAAAATTTGCCTACTTACTACTTTCCTTGATTTATGTATATGTGTATGTGATGTTGTTGTTGCCGCTTATGTTGTTGATGGCTGCTGATGTTGTTTGTGGGTGCTGGTACTATTGATGGCTGCTTGGCTGATGTAGCTCGATTCGCCTTGTGAATGTAGCAAGTACTTTTTCGGAAAAAAAAATTTTTTTTTTTTTTTTTGAAACAGCGCAGAAAAAATATTTATGTTTGTCGGTCGTTTGAAAACGCACTACTATATATTGTTAGCGAATTTTTTCCCAAACATGTACGTTTTTTTTTTGTAATTAAACAAATTTTTGTTTTCAGTTTTTTTTGTTTGTCAAAAAATTTTTGGTTTTCTCTCGGTTTTTTTTTTGCGTATAAGAATATGTATATACGTGCACTTTTGTTTATAGCTCTTTTTCACTCTTGAAATGGTTTTATATGTGTGTTTTTGCGGACGTACGAATACGGATTGTTTTATTTTTATTTTTAAGTTTTAAAGTTTTATTTTCTTAGGAGCTGGGCCACGGTTCGCTGTGAAGGACCATGAACAAATCCACTGGTCGCCTTTCGCACTCACCTTGCACACACACACTTTTTCCGATACAAGGAAAGACTTTGTTTTAAATTTTTAGATTCAATTCACAAAATGTTTGATTATTTATTTAAACTTTCAGTTTACAAGTATATAGCAATCTATGTATATGACTGTATATTTACAGCTGTGAAGACACAGTTTATTTCACAAATAGGTTTTGAAGGGCGCGTGCGCGTAGACTGACGTTTATTGCTGGACTGACGTGTCGCTGATTTGGCACCGATGATAGTAGGCGGCTGTGCGCTCTCGGGAATCATTTCCGGAGTCGCTTCGACTCCACACAGCTACGGCCAAAGGATACGCGCACGACCGCTGAAATTGCGTTTAAGCGGCGGCTTAAACAGAGGGCATACACCTGGAATGTCCGCGCTCTTAATGGGGAAGGTGCCTCTGCCCGGCTGGTTGATGTCCTCGTAAGGACAAAAGCTGACATCACCGCCATCCAAGAAATGCGTTGGACGGGGCAAGGCAAAGAATGTCTGGGGCCTTGCGACGTCTACTACAGCTGCCATGTAAAGGAGCGCAAATTCGGAGTTGGATTTGTGGTGGGAGAGAGACTCCGTCGCCGAGTACTGTCGTTCACCCCGGTGGACGAGCGTCTAGCCACAATCCGCATCAAAGCGAGATTCTTCAACATCTCGCTCATCTGCGCCCATGCCCCGACGGAAGAGAAGGATGAGGCATCCAAGGATCTCTTCTATGAGCGCTTGGAGCGCACGTACGAGCGCTGCCCCCGTCATGATATCAAAATCGTGCTTGGCGACTTCAATGCCAGGGTGGGCAAAGAAGGGATCTTTGGAACCACCGTCGGAAAATTCAGCCTCCACGACGAAACGTCCGACAACGGATTGAGGCTGATCGACTTCGCCGGGGCCCGAAACATGGTAGTATGCAGTACTAGGTTCAAGCATAAAAAGATCCATCAAGCTACCTGGCTGTCTCCGGATCGAAAAACGAGAAACCAAATCGATCATGTTGTGATAGACGGAAGGCACGCTTCCAGTGTTTTAGACGTACGCACACTCCGAGGCCCAAACATCGACTCGGACCACTATCTTGTTGCAGCCAAGATACGCACCCGCCTCTGTGCAGCAAAAAATGTGGGCCAAATTTGCAAAGAAAGCTTATATGCGAGCAGTGGAACCAAATTTCCCGCTCATTAAGTACCGCCGCCGAAGAAGTAGTCGGATTTCAGCGAGCCCGAAAGAACTGCCGCCTACAGGGCCACGCTGCGATCGGGCGAAACGCGCGCTATGTGGGACCGCTATAGGGATTTGAAGAGGGAAGCGAGACGTATTTGTCGCAATAAGAAGAGAGAGGCCGAAAGACGTGAGTGCGAAGAGCTTGAAATGCTGACCGACAGGAAGAATGCCCGAAAATTTTACCAGAACAATAATGGCGACCTAGTAACTGATGCCCAGAGCGTACTTAAATTATGGAAGGAACACTTTTCCACGAAGAACCCGAGCCTGCACTCGATGATGACGGAGTCGAATTTCCACCGCCTGACGCGGCTGAAAAACAACAAAGCTGCTGGAGCTGACAGCCTGCCAGCTGAGCTATTCAAGTACGGCGGCGAGGAGTTGATAAGGTGCATGCATCAACTCTTGTGCAGAATATGGTCAGATGAACGCATGCCCGACGACTGGAATTTAAGTGTGCTCTGCCCAATCCACAAGAAAGGTGACCCCGCCATTCGCGCCAACTACCGCGGGATCAGCCTTCTAAGCATAGGTTACAAGGTCTTATCGAGCGTATTGTGTGAAAGACTGAAGCCCACCGTCAATGAACTGATTGGGCCTTATCAGTGTGGCTTTAGACCTGGCAAATCCACCATAGACCAGGTATTCACAATACGCCAAATCTTGGAAAAGACCCGCGAGAAAAGGATCGACACTCACCACCTATTTGTCGACTTTAAAGCCGCTTTTGACAGCACTAAAAGGAGTTGCCTATACGCCGCTATGTCTGAATTTGGCTTCCCCTCAAAACCCACACGGTTGACGTTGAGCAATACCACCAGCTCCGTCCAAATTGGAAAGGACCTCTCCGATCCGTTCGCCACAAACCGGAGTTTCAGACAGGGCGACTCCCTTTCATGTGACTTCTTTAATCTGATGTTGGAGAAGATAATAAGAGCTGCAGAACTGAACCGCTCAGGAACAATTTACTACAAGAGCGTGCAATTGCTGGCTTATGCCGATGACATCGACATCATCGGTAACAAAAACCGCGAAGTCTGTTCTGCCTTTTCCAAGTTGGATAGGGAAGCAAAGCGCATGGGTCTGGTGGTAAACGAGGACAAGACGAAGTATCTCCTGTCATCAAACAAACAGTCAGCACATTCGCGCCTTGGCACCCACGTCACTGTTGACAGTTACAATTTCGAGAAAGTAGAGAATTTCGTTTACTTGGGAACCAGCATTAACACCGATAATAATGTCAGCATTGAAATCCAACGTAGAATCACTCTTGCCAACAAGTGCTACTTTGGACTGAGTAGGCAATTCAGGAGTAAAGTCCTCTCTCGACGTACGAAAACCACGCTCTATAAGTCACTCATCATGCCCGTGCTGGTATATGGCGCAGAAGCATGGACAATGACAACATCCGATGAGGCGGCTCTTGGAGTGTTTGAGAGAAAGATTTTGCGGAAGATTTACGGGCCTTTACGCGTTGGCGACGGCGAGTACCGCAGACGATGGAACGATGAGCTGTATGAGCTTTACAACGATATGGACATAGTGCAGCGAATTAAAATACAGCGGCTCCACTGGCTTGGTCATGTCGTTCGAATGGACACCGACGCTCCAGCTCTGAAAGTATTCAACTCGGAACCCGCTGGTGGTAGCAGAGAAAGAGGGGGGCCCCACTGCGATGGAAATATCAGGTGGAGAAGGACTTGGCTTCACTTGGTGTTTCCAATTGGCGTCAGTTGGCACAGAGGAGAAACGACTGGCGTGCTTTGCTGAACTTGGCCAAAATCGCTTAGGCGGTTACAGCACCAAAAAAGAAGAGGAGGAGAACATGATACAATTAGGTTGAGAAACGCCCATTTTAAGTCCATTTACGCAGTCTTGAAAATTGGTGCGGTATGGTTTCATTAGTCAACGAAGAAGCACATTTTTCGCGGTTGCTAAATTTGCCGTTATACGAAAGTAGGAGACGTGCAATAAGTGTTTAGATCAGAGTTGGGCATTTTCGGCAGAGAATTTTTGTAGTGTGCGTGCAATTGATGTCTCTGTGTGCGTGCGAACAAGTCGTGTGGTTGAATGATGCTTTCGCTGTCTTCCCAAGCAGAGCGTGTATGTGTACGCGAATACGCCGCGCAGTCGCCCGCCGTGCAGACGCTACCCAGCTGTGGTTTTGATATACATAAATATTTTAGTTAATTGCATTATGATAAAAAGGCTTTAACATGTTCTGGGAAATCCTTTTGAGGACCCTCTAATCGGACGATAGTGCTTTGCATTCAGCTTGAACGAAAAAAGTCACTCCCTGGCACACTTTTCTGTAATCCGACTCTTTTATCTAAACGTTTTTTTTACAATTGAAAATACATACAAAAAAATTGGAGATCCACTTAAGTTTTTCGATATAACTTTGGTAAATATTACTCGATCGGTACGTAGTAATTGCCAAATTGAAGGCGAGACTTGCTGTTACTGATTTATAATAATAATATGACGAAAATCGTTCAGATTATAAACAAATTATTTTAAATTAAAAAAATGTTAAACCAAATTTTTTTGTCATTTTCCTATATTTGCAATTTTTATATTGTATGCATGCAAGTAAACTAATTAGTGTTTCTAGAAGTTGTGCCTATGCCACGATGATACAAAATAATGGCCTTTCTATTAGAGCTACTGAAATTGATCATAAATTTGCAAAAATTCGCAAACTATAGCTAATATTAAAAAAAGATTAGAATATTTGGAACCAGCGACCTAAATGCACACCAGCAATATTAATGCTGTTCTCTACATCTTTTGACTATTGAAAAAAGATAACTTTGAGATTAACGGATTCATTATCTAATAATATGTACCAAACCTTTTTGCTGAACCCAGAAATTTTAACAAGAATTGGTCTTATTCGACTAGTATGCTGTGGGTTACTTGGCGGTCGATGCGCGGGCTCTTACAATTAAAGTAAAATACTAATATTTTGCAGGCTTGTTGTTGACTTCATGATACAATATATTTTCACTATTACCAAGGGATTAGAGTAAAATTATATTTTCGACCCGCCCTAGTGCTGATGCAGTAGCGTCCCTGCAGGGAAACCGCGGACTAGTGAATCAAATTTCTAGTTCCGTACTAGGTCTTTATCGCCAAAAAGGAACTAGGCCGATAGGAACTAGATCCTATCCAGTCCAAAATCGGCGAAAAGTGGTACTTTTAAGAAACTAATTTTTTCAGTTTTTTTCACTAGAAATCTATACCTAAAGTGACGAATTTAGAAATGGTTCGGAACTATAGAAAAAGGGATGCAGAACGAACTAGATCCTATTTGTCGAACTTAGAACTATTTCGGAACTATCGAATAAGGGATGCAGCGGAGGGCTTGTTTACTTTACATAGATGTGTGTTCGACGGCTTTTTCGTTCAAATACGCTTTTATTCTGCGCTTCGCAGATGCTTTTTCATAGCCTGCTAATACAAAACTAAAGTTTGTGTTAACATTTCAACATCTTGGGACCGTCTGAAATCTAACAAGCTAGCACCTCTGCAAACTCAGCTACAGCTAAAGGTATGTAAACGTACATTTCTTAAAATTTCAAATTGAAAAAACATTTCTTCCAAAATAACTTAAAATCGCACACACGGAAGAACCAAAAAGATTGAAAAATCATGACACTTTTTTCTTTCGTCTGTCGATTTTAGAACTGGTTCGGAACTATAGAATTTAGGACTAGTTCGGAACTATCGAAAAAGGGATGCAGCGGGGGGCAATTGACACTTCCTAGGACATCGCTATGTTAAAAATGTAAATATTTCAAAAACGGTGACACTTTTACCTGAAAATTTTTTGTTTATCAGGGAGCTCACCCCCCCACCTACCTTCCTCTAAAGTTTGGCACGTTACTTCTGGGACACCCGTATAGATATAAATACATTTGTATGTGTGTAAGTACAAAGCAAAGCTGTTAGTTGTGAACAAGAATGCTACCAGTTTGTGTTTCAGCCCAACTAGTGCACGTTGTATCCGTTTTCAATGTTGACGACTGGTGTTTTTAACATGGCGGTGTCATAGGAGATTTCAAATGTACCCCTGTGGGGAAAATCTCTAGTTCTGAACTGGTGCGCTTCTAGTACATTTAGACCCAGTACTGGTTCGCGATAAATCTCTTTTGCATGCAAGTAACTGGCGAA
>NW_016158884.1:21748-28924 GCF_001687245.7 Rhagoletis zephyria | reverse complement strand
ATGTACTGAGCTATAACTTACATTACACAAAAAAATTGCCCATTTACATAAAGATTTCAGGAAGGTGCCACACTTACTGTCTTCGATTAGAAAAAAAAAGTTATAGCCGCTTTTGTGGGTAAAGGACTGAGACACGCTAGAATGTATTTAATAGATTTAAATTGAATTTGCTCTTGTTACCCGTCAAATGACATGCTAAATAGTACAAAGGTACATATTACCTGCTCTCTGACATTATTTTTGTTACTTACCGGAATTCGGACTAGAGTCTATAACAAGGGCTATATCTATCAATATTTTGTGTGAAGGATAGGTTCACGTGAAATAAGATATACATGAGTTGTTTGAAGAAAAATTTATTCATTTATTGATGAAATATGCTCAAATTGGCGACCTTCTACACTAATACAAGCTCGGCACCTTTTAAGAAAAGACGCTTTTAGAGATCTTAAACTCAATTGGGCTATCTCAGCAGTAGCTCCATTTATTTGTTCCCGCAAATGCTCTTCGTTTTGAATTGTTTTTGAATAAATTTTTTTTTCACCCGAGATAGTCAAAGTTGGGGAAGAAAATATCAAAAAGTTAAAAATCCAGAAATAGTCCTAATTTTATGATGGTTCCTTAATATATTTTAACTACATTGCATTTGAGCATGGAGAGGCAACTATCTGGAAGTATTTTACATAATTAATTTACTAAGTATTGCCCGGTTTGTAGTTGCAGTTAAAGAAAACACATGAAAAAGCACGATTTTTTTTAATTTGAAAAAAATGTAAATATTTCAAAAACGGTGACACTTTTACCTGAAAATTTTTTGTTTATCAGTGAGCTCACCCCCCCACCTACCTTCCCCTAAAGTTTGGTGCGTTACTTCTGGGACACCCTGTATATAGTATAAAGGAAAGTCGAGATTTTTTGTACGCGGTAATCCCGAAAACTACTGAACGGATTTTGACGAGATTTTCTCTAACATACTCTTCTTTTACTTAAAATTACTTAAAATTTTAATAGGGTTGCCACCTGCCTAAAAAACTGTAAGATCCGCACTGTTCCTTGGATTTCAAAAGCTGAGATGTCAAATGAAAGGGATTGGCCTCTAGATAAGTACTAATATTTTTTTTAATAGGGTTGCCACCTGTTAATAAAGTTACTATATTCAATCATAATAAGCGTACACATAAGTTCTGTACCATCACTGTCAAACGAAAAGACTTAGCCTCTACATGCGCGATAATGTATTATTTTTCTGAGTAGGGTTGCCACCTATTAAAAAGTTAAAAGATGTTCGCCGTTCGTTGGATTACAAAATGAGATACCAAATGAAAGTGCATGGCCTTCGCATGTACACAAATTTTTGAAGTAGGGTTGCCACCTATTTAAACTTACTATATTCTATACATAGTATAAAGGAAAGTTGAAAGTTGAACGGATTTAGACGAAATTTTTTAAGTACAGATTATACTTAAGGAATATTATCTTTAGTACTTTGAGTTCCTATAGGATTGCCACCTGTGTAAAAATTATAAGACCCGCATTATTCGTTGCATTACCAGAAATGAGGTGTCAAATGGAATGGCTCGGCTCTTAGATGTTTAACAATCTATTACTTTTTTAGTAGGGTTGCCACGTATTTACAAATTACTATTTCGTTCGAACATGGTATGAATACAAATAGTGAGATGTGAAGTAAAAAGGTTTGGCCTCCAGATGTGCAATAATCTATTAGTTTTTGAGTAGGGCTGCCACCTTTCTAAAAATAATAGGATTTTTAAAGTTCATTGAACTAAAAAATGAGGTAACAAGTGAAAGAATATGGTCTCTGTTAGAGATACGACCGTCAAGTTCAATAGTCTTTAATGCAGTAACAGAATATGAGTATGTGATACATATGATACATGTGAAAGAAATGGATACAAAGTAAAAGAAATAGCATGAGGGTTGCATTTGAAAGTAGTATTCCAACAATATTCCGTCTCAACCCGAATGCATTTCTTCGTAAAAATCATTGATATACATAGTATGTATTTGTGAAAATTCGGTATTTAGAATACATTTTCTTTTTAAACAAAATCGATATTAAAGAACTTACATATCTTATGTTTTTCCGAAGATAAATATTTCGTAAATATATCAGCTGCATTTTTGGCTGAAGAAACATATACAATATCAATTTCATTTTTCGCATATAGTTCCCTAATACAAATGATACTTAATATCTATGTAATTTCTGCGCTTGGTTAAGACATAGTTCTTAACAGCGAATTGAGCGCTTTGATTATCACACAATATTGTAGTAGCACCTTCAAAAAAATTGCTGCAATCCATCTCGCGCAATAAATTACGGTGGAAGGAAACCTCTTTGGCGACCTGACTCATTGCTATGTATTCAGCTTCCATTGTACTCAGAGATACTACAGGCTGCTTCTTAGATTCCCAAGCGACTAAACCGTCACCAAGAAAAAGAGCATAGCCGCTTTGTGATTTTCTCTCTACGGAATCTGCCGCCCAATCAGCATCTGTATAACACGACAGATTTTCTGCGCTCGATTTGTAGGTTATAACAGCCTTCAGATTCGCCTTCAAATACAAATTCCATTACAATCGCTCATGTTCCATTTGAATTTCGCCGCTGGGATCTGCGCGTTCAACTTCAATACCAAGGCAGTATTCTCATTTTCGTTGTTGGTGTTTCCGACAGGGTAGGAGTGTGATGTAATGTGGAACGATTTTCCGTCATCCCTTGTCAAATTTGGTTTGGAGAACGAAAAATGACACTGAAGATGGCACAACGCCGAAACCGGTTTGTCTCCAAACCAAATTTGACAAGGGATGACGGAAAATCGTTCCACATTACATCACGAAGGCAGTACTTTATGGGTCCTCGGTCGACAGCTTCTACCTCGTCGTTAAGCCTCTTAATAATTGAACTCATTGTTACTTCTGAAAAGCAAGTTAAGATTATATCATCAGTATACAAGCTTATGATATTCAACTCGTCGTTTTTGTACATGATGTATACGCAATTGTCAGATTTACATCGTTTAAATCCGATATTGCATAGAACTGTATTGATTTTATTATTCCAATATCTTCCGGATTGCTTTAGCCTGTACAGCGAATTGTTTAATTTGCATACACGTTCCGGATATTTGCTATCTTTGAATCCCTCAGGTTGACGCATGTACACCTCTTCACTTAAATTTCCGTTCAAATAAACAGCAATGTGGTTCACAAAAAGTTTATATTTCTCTGCGAGAGGAAGTAAAAGACAATTCGTCAAAAATCTGGAAACAGGCGCATACGTGTCGTAAAAATCTACTCCCAGTCGCTGGGAACAACCCTGCGCTACAAGCCTAGCCTTATACTTCTCGATGGAACCATTTGCACCATATTTTTTAGTAAACACCCATTTGCTTCCAATTACGTTTTTATTTTCTGGTCGGTCTGCAAGCGTCCATGCGTTACTTTTCATCAAAGAATCGTATTCCGTCTGCATGGAATTTCTCCATTGTGCACTATCATCCCCGTTCATTGCTTCGGAAACCGAAAAAGGATCTTCAAAAGCCATACTTAATCGCTCCGCTGCATCGGAAATGAACATCTTACGTGGCCCGTCAAAAATTGGCGATTCTATCTGCGTATTTTTTACTTCGTCGAACATGAATGGTTGCAGTTTCATACCGATCACAACGCTTTCTTCCTCAGAACATTCACAATCGAGATCTTCATTCATAGTAGTGAGCTTCGAGCCTCCAAAGTTGTTTTCAAAAAATATAACGTCCCTCCCTATAACAACTGATTTTGTACTGGCATTGTATAACCTATAAGCTTAAGTGTGACATGCGTAGCCGACAAAGCGAACTTTTACTCCTTTATCGTCAAATTTTGATCGAGCAGGTTGTTTGTTAAGTACCACGGCTTCGCAGCCGAACACCTTCAAATGTTTAATGCTGGGTTTTCTGCCATACCAGCACTCATAGGGTGCCTTATCTTTTAAAATTTTAGATGGACTACGATTGCGAATATATGCTGCTGTAATAACAGCTTCCGACCACAAATAAGGACGGAGATTCGAAGACTATAGCATGCACCGTGCCATTTCAACAACTGTCCTATTAACCCTCTCCGCAATCCCGTTTGCTCGGGTGGTCTCGTGGATAATTCCTTTTTCATTGAAAAATTTATTAAAATTTTCGTTAATATATTCCTTTCCGGTATCGGTTCGTAAGCAGTTTAGTTTCCGACCTGTTTGCTTTTCCATGCGAAACAAAAATTCTTTAAAACATTTAAAAGCATCGGACTTCTGTCGTAAAAATTTCCCCTCAATGTACCCAGAAAAATCATCCACAAATATGATGAAATATTTAGAGCCACATTGTGAATGCGTACGCATTTGCCCACATATATCGCTGCGCACAACCTCTAAAACGTCTTTTGTCGCTACGTTTGCATACCGTGGAAATGGTTTCTTTGTTATCTTGCACAGCGCACACGTTTCGCACTCAAAATCCGCAGATTTATTAATAACTACCCCGCGAACAATATGCCTTTTTATTAGCATGTTCAGATCTGCTGTGTTCAAATGACCAAATCTCCGATGCCATTTAAACAAATCATTTTCTGCGGCAACTACAGAATTTAAATTTTCATAACTTTTGCGAACCAGGCTTACAACAAATAAACCGTTGTCTAAGTCAGCTCTCAGAATCATACTGCCGCTGGAGTCTTTCACCATTACATTTTTTTTGGAAAAATGCACTGAGTTTTTATTGCTTATTATTTTGCTTATCGACAAGAAATTTTACTTCAGGTCCGGCACATATAACACCTCGCGTAGTTCAACTTAAGTATAGTTGGAGTATAAATTGATGTTACCTATACATTTTGCGTTCACGACATCACCCGAAGCAAGCAAAATTTTTTGCGAATAATGTCTCATAGAACAGAAAAAGTTCTTATCATTACACATGTGCGAGGAAGCTCCGCTATCCAATATCCACATGTTTTTGCTTCTCTTGCCGTTCGTACAAAATAAACTCAGAACGGCTGCTGGTTGATTTTCAGACTGGCACTATGCTTTAACGTGCCCACGTTTCAGGTCTCGCATGTAGTTGTTGTATTTCTTGCAGTCGCTACTGCTGCAGTTATCATTATCACTGCTCCTAGTTTGACTACCAACTGCTGGACGTTGCTCTCTCTTCCAGTACTTTTTCGCTACATACACTTTTTCATTACTGTCATAGGTCTCGCATTCGAGTTTATCAATTTGAGCATACGATAGACTCATTATACTGCTTTTTTACGAAACGTAAATATTTTAATTTTCTTTTTTACCGACTTTTATTTTCAATTAGGTTCCGATATATGCTAAACTTAGACCATCTCTGGGCCCATAACCCTTGTTGGAGACTTACGCGCAGTGTACATACAAATAAAACACGACCGTCAAGTTCAATAGTCTTTAATGCCGTAACAGAATATGAGTATGTGATACCTATGATACATGTGAAAGTAGTGGATACAAAATAATAGAAAAAGCATGAGGGTTGCATTTGAAAGTAGCATTCCAACAGTCTCCGGATAAGCTTTTATTTTCTTAATGGGGCAGCCACCTATTTGAAAATTAATAACTAACATATAATACGTGAAGGCGCTCTTTCTTCAAAATAGTTTTTTTTTGTCAGGTGCTGTATGCAAAAAGGCGTAAGCTATTTGCAAATAAAAATAATTTGCAAATACCTAACTCATTGTTTATTCGATGGTGAGAAATTCTTTTTTAATACTGCCTGATTATAAAAAAGCAATAATATGACCACCAAAAAAGAAAATTAAGTTAAAAATGGCAACGTATTGATTATAAAAAGGCAATAAGATGACAATCGAAAAAGGAAATAAACCGAAGAATGGCGGCGTCTTGTGCTTATTTGCAAATAGTACCACTAATCAATACTTATTTGTGTGATTTAGTTATTTGCAAATGAAAAATTAACTCAGCGTTTATACGGCAAAGTTTACCATATTGCAAATTGTTATTTGCAAAAAATAGGCGCGTATAAACGTAGTAACAGAATTTATAAATCAGCTGTGCCTACTTTGATGCTTTTATTTCATTAGGTTCACGTACATATGTACAAGTACTTTAGTATTTACATATGTACATATGTATGTACATATACCCACTATAATTGTTCTTAAGTGTTCAGTCAAAAATATTTGAAACACAAATGTCAAACAAGTAATTTTTAGCAAAAAAAAAACGACTTAAAAAAAATATATATATATATATTTTTAATATTTTTATTGAGCTTTGTACCACGATTGTTTATTAGGAAAAATTGAAAAAGCAACAAAGTCTAAGCGGTAGAAGTTATAGCACTATTTCGGAGATCACCACATCTCCTCATCAGACTTCTTTTTTCTAGACTTCAGCAGGGATCGAACCTGCGTATTCGATGTTCAAAGTCAGCAGCGTTACCCACTGAGCTATGTACATCCCGTAAACTCTTGTTGCTAATTCATTTTCCTTATTCAACCAACTACTATCAAGTGCAGCTGATTTGCCGCTATTTAAACTCTACAGCGTGGTTGTTGTTGTCAACTCTATACATCCGTTTGCTTATTTGCTTTTTTGTATAGTTTCAAGCAAGCTCTTCCTAAACTATGTATTTGTCAATGTTATTGTGGCTTGTTAACATTTTATTTTTAATATTTTTATTGAGCTTTGTACCACGATTGTTTATTAGGAAAAATTGAAAAAGCAACAAAGTCTAAGCGGTAGAAGTTATAGCACTATTTCGGAGATCACCACATCTCCTCATCAGACTTCTTTTTTCTAGACTTCAGCAGGGATCGAACCTGCGAATTCGATGTTCAAAGTCAGAAGCGTTAACCACTGAGCTATGTACATCCCGTAAACTCTTGTTGCTAATTCATTTTCCTTATTCAACCAACTACTATCAAGTGCAGCTGATTTGCCGCTATTTAAACTCGACAGCGTGGTTGTTGTTGTCAATTCTATACATCCATTTGCTTATTTGCTTTTTTGTATAGTTTCAGGCAGGCTCTTCCTAAACTATGTATTTGTCAATGTTATTGTGGCTTGTTAACATTTTAATTTTTAATATTTTATTGAGCTTTGTACCACGATTGTTTATTAGGAAAAATTGAAAAAGCAAC
>NW_016158884.1:18122-21236 GCF_001687245.7 Rhagoletis zephyria | reverse complement strand
ATATATATATATATATTCCGACGAACTGATAACGTCCTCCTTTTTTGGAAGTCGGTTAATAAGCTTACTTCGATGTTTTTTTTTTAGTTTCTTCGCGTATTTCTTTTCTCTTCTCTGCCTCGCTAATTTGAATATACTATGTATGTATATCTATATCTATATACATAGCCTAAAAGAAAGTCGAGACTTTTAGTACGCGATAATCTCGAAAACTACTGAACGGATTTTGACGACATTTTCTCTAATATATTTTGTATCGATAGGAGAGTCACCATTTCATTCTAATAAGCGTAGGCGTCAGTTCTGCACCGTTACTGTGAAAATACGTAGCCTCTGGATGTTTAATAATGGGCACGTTCAGAAGACGCAACAGCTCAGTAACTGTTGCGATTGCACCTTCTGAACGCGATGTTGTGTACTTCTGATCAACTGAACAGTTGCGTATTATATGATCGTAATATTTTTCTGATCATTTGAGACAACATGTTGGTGTGTACCTCTGAGAGTTGAATTTGACAGCTAATGTATCAAGCCGTTCAGAAGATGCATAACGATCACTGATTTTTTAGCAACGGTAGCGCTCAACTGCTGCGACTTCTGAACCTACCCAATGTATTGTTTTTCTGAGTAGGGCTGCCACGTGTTTAAAAACTGTAAAATCTTCACCTTTCGTTGGAAAAAATTGAGTTACCAAATGAAAGTGCGTGGCCTTCGCATGTACAAAAACTTTAAGTTTTTGGAGTAGGGTGGCTACCTATTTAAAATTACGATCTTCTATACATAGTAAAAGGGAAAGGCGAGATAATCTAACCACGCTACTGAACGGATTTATACAAAATTTTTTATGTATATAATAAACGAAGTACATGATGACATATGATTTCTTTCTCCAAATATGTAAATGTACATCATATGAATACATTCAGCGCGTGGCGAAGCCTCGTGCATCCGTGGCCGGCTAGTAGTATATATATAATATATACATACCCTGCAAAAAATTGTGCGACTAATCTCTAAAGAGAGTATTCCGGGATGAGTCTCAATCGGGTACAATTGGGCATTAATTAGTCGCAACTAGGCTCATACGGGTACTAATGGGGATCAATTAGTCTCGACTCATCCCTTGCGGGTACCATTGTATGCAGTATACAAAACTTCAAAATTTTTACAAAAAAAGTTTCTTTTTTTAAAAGAATTTATGACCAACTGAAAGGTAATTAAATTTCCTTTATTTTAATATGTGTAACCATTCATGATTCTCAAAAATTTTGTGTTAAACAAGTCTTGGCTAACAACTTTGTATTTTTCAGTCGCATATGGCAGTACACAACACTTTAAAATTTTTATAACAAAAGTGAATTTATTTAAAATAATTTATATCTAGAAGAAAAATAATAGGACTACCTTTACTGTAATTAGCATTAACAACAAGAATTTTTAACCATTTACCAAAAAAAAAGCCTTGGCTTACAACTTTGTGAATTGCGTACATGTATTCTGCACTCGCACAAGGCCGTACACAAAACAGAAATTATGGTAAAAAAATTTAATTTTTTTTAAAGAATTTATAACTAAAAGAAATATGTAATTTTTATGCATTTTAATTTAAAACAATTTCTGCAAAATCGATGGCAATTAATGCCTTTATTAAACTCTATATGTAATGCATATTTCGATAAAAAAAGAAGGGAGTTTAATCAAATGGCATTAATTGTCATCGATTTTGCAGAATTTTTTTAAATTAAATTGCATGTGGGGGCTCTTTAACATTGCGTCACATTAGGATTAGGTTAAAAGTAATGGCTTCTGCTGCATTCATGCACTGTAAAGCGATTGCATTATTTGGAGCCGATTCTGGAGTTGATGGCGTTGTGAACGTAGGTCTCTGCTGGGAATATAGAAACCGAATTAGAAACTGTAGTATCCTTGCCGGTTGCATCCTATAATTAAAAAAACAGTAAATAAAGGATGTAGTTGAAAAATTACATTTCGGGTACGGTTTAGTTATTTGTACAATGATTTTGATTTGCTGTACCCAAATCAACCCGAATCAAAATCGTAAACATTTTCCTATATTTCTTAAGCTTTTTTTGCTTACCTTCATTTCATTCGGAAGATGTTTTGCGAAGCATGCTTCCCATTTTACGTCACTGTGTCTGGTGTAAGTTCAAACGAACCTTATTGCGGCTGGATGGAGCAATGGAGGTAAAGCGAAATGTGCTTGCATCGCGTTGATCCTTGAAATAGCGGGGTGTGTTTGTCGCTTTGTTGTTGTTGTTGTTGTAGCGGCTACAACAACCCCGCCCAGATCGGTTGGTATCTCAGTCGTTGTCGTCAAGTTCCACTAACGGCAACCCTAGGAAGCGTGCAGCTTCTGCGGGGTTTGCCCATAAGGACAAGGTCGTTAGGGATGTCGGGTTTGCCGGGCATGCGAAGAGATGTTTCGAGTCATGTGGGGTCTCTCCGCATGCCGGACATTCGTTCGGCACATCCTCATTCAGCCTACTCAAGTAGGAGTTTAACCTGCTGCAGTAGCCGGAGCGAAGTTGTGCAAGTGTAGTGCGCGTCTCCCGAGGCAGATGAAGCTCCGTCTCGTCAATGTCCGGGGGTGGTGTGCCTAGAACGGCATTCACAGGTCTAGAGTCTACATAACTCGAGACTGAGTCCCTGTGAATGCCGTTCAAGGCCTGTCTGTAGGCTGTCGGGTCCAGAGGTTGCTTAATGAACCTCTGGACTTCGTCCGTTAGTTCATATAGATGCCTCCTGACGTGCCTAGGCGAGGGCTCCTCTGCAAGCAGCTGTCTGCTCGGGTGGCCACTTCTGTGGCTCCCGATCAGGAACTGCTTGCAGAGCATTATATTGTGCTCCTTTACCGGGAGCATTTGCGCCTCGCCGTGCAGGTGGTGTTCAGGCGTCATCAAGAGGCATCCCGTCGCTGTCCTCAGTGCGGTGTTTTGTGCGGTCTGTAGCTTCGTCCACTGCGTCCTACTAGTCCCAGGCGACCACACTGGCGCTGCGTAGTTCAAAACCGGCCGGCCTATTGCCTTGTATGTTGCCAGCAACGTTTCTTTGTCTTTGCCCCAAGTACTGCCGGCTAGCGACTTGAGGACCTTG
>NW_016158884.1:3642-16197 GCF_001687245.7 Rhagoletis zephyria | reverse complement strand
GCCACGTACGACGTGGTCCACTGTCTGTGTGTCCGTAGTCCCGAGCAGACCCTGAGGTGACTCCACCCCTCGCAGGCATTACACTTGACTGAGGTGGAGTTGTGGTGTAAACGTCTTCGGCATACACAGCAGGTGTATATTTCTGGCCCAGGGTTTGACTCGATGCCAGCCCTGAGTAGGAGAATGCGTAGTGAATGTTGCCCTATGGACGGACAACTTCTGAGATACTTCGCCGACCTAAACGGCGCTGGCGAGGACGATCAGGTAGCGGGGTTGCACTTTGGAGCAAGATAAATAATAGCAACCATTTAATGCTTGGGAGTACATACTTAAAACTACCATCATACCTTATTATCCAAGCCACTGCAAAACGCTCCAACTTGTGCACAAATAGCCAATTGCAGAGCTTCGTAGCAACTGCGTAGCTCGCTTTTATGAACGCACGTAATATACAATAGCTGCATACTGCAAAATAATTAATATTAATTAATTCATTACGGTTTTGCACAGAAATATTGCCATAAAAACTAACTTTTGTAATTCACTTCACTTCATTTTATAGTTTCTGCATTTTTTGACACTTTTTTTATATTTCCAAGCAGTGTTGTTAAGTTACGGAAATTTCCCTTTTGTGGAGCTATTTACAAATGAAGGGGACATTTCATCGACATAATATTTTCACGCATACATCATTCAAAGAGATGACGTAACCAATGTCGATAATGAATTATTATACGAATATGTAAAAGACTTTGCAAGCCTGAATTTAAATACTTACATATGTATATGAAGCGATATTTATAATTAATAAAACTGAAATCAGACACATAAATCACTTCTATTGCGACAATACTCTATGAAAATATGCGCTAAAAACAACATAACTTAAAAAGATATTTATTTTTTAAGTTAAAAGAAATTATTGTTAAACGAAGGTTTTAGTTGATTTATATATATGTATCCATTGCCACACAGGGAACTTTTGTTTGAAATTTTAACAAAGGCAACTAGAGTCGGCAACACTGTTCCCAAAGTTGCAAAACTAGAAACTCGAAACTATCGATGGTTGTATTGTTAGTATCGATTGTTTTCCTCTATTGTTAGTGCATTTCTGTTATATCGATTATTATTGCAAAAAAGTATACAGCAATGTGCGTAATAAAAAAACACGTTGATAACAATACTTTTAATAAAATGTTTAATTCATAGCTGATGAACGATACAGCATTTAAATCGAGTTTTGCACATAATATGCAATAGCTACATACTGTAAGATAATGATTGGCAAAATCTGTCATATATAGCGATCAATTTGGTGAAAACGAAGTAATATGAGAGCCAGAGTAGCCTTTCTACAATAATAGTAAACATGATGAGGCAATTGAACAACCTAACATTTGTTTGGTAAAATCTAAAATATTTGTTCCAGCTTTCTGTTGCTAACTATTACTACGTTTATACGTAAGCTATTTGCAAATAAAAATAATTTGCAAATACCTAACTTACTGTTTTTTATTAGATGGTGAAGAATGGCGGTGTCTTGCGCTTATTTGCAAATAGTACCACTAATCAATATTTATTTGCGTGATTTAGTTATTTGCAAATAAAAAATTAACTTAGCGTTTATGCAGCAAAGTTTACCATTTTGAAAACTGTTATTTGCAAATAATACGTGCGTATAAACGTAGTCATGAAAAAGCTAAAAGGTGGTTACTCTGGCAATAAGAGATACGTTTTGAACTATGCTTTGCTGGCAACCTTCTCACTTTTAAAAAAAAAAGGGATTTAGGCTACTCTGGCTCTCATGGTCCCATATGTATATCGATTAATTTAGTGATAACTAATATGGGCAAGACAAAAGCAAATGAAAACATTAAATTTTTACATAGGTGAGTATATATACATAATTAAACTAAAAATTTATTATAGGTAATTTTTAGGAAATATTTATCTGAGTTGTACAATTATACATATAGTAAATCGCATTTGAATGAATCGGGATAGTTGCAAAGCAATAAGAATTCTATCGATAAATTAAACAAAAGCGTAATCGTTACTTGTTGGTATCTAGTTCTGACACAGCTGATTAAAATAAATTGCGCAGAGTGGTGGTGAAAACTTTAATCGTCGTAACAAAATTTAAGTTAAATTATTAAAAACAAAAAAAAACATAAAATAAAACAAAAAGTAAGCAGCGAACAATATGAATAAGGTAAGTAGACGCCACCTTAGAAGATTAATTAGTAATGAAAGAGCAAAAAACCGGAAGAAATTGAGGTTAGGTACAACTAAGGCATATGCGGCTGCGGAAGTTGCTAGAATTGCCGAAATTGAAGAAATGCCTCCGGATGAGCCAAGTTGCTCAACGGAATTACGTTTCCAAGAAAAACTCAAAATGTGGGCAATTCGTAATCAAATATCTCGGAAATTTGTACGAAAACCAAGACATTTGGATGAAATAGCAAATTGGAAAGCTACCGAATTCCGCATGTTCCTTTTCTATTATGGAATTTATGTCTTAAAAGACTTTACTTTTACTTTACTTTTTTAACTATACTTTTCTTACTTTTTGTTAAAATACGAGATCAATAATAAATTTATTTTTATTTTCGAGCACTTTCTAAAAAAATTCGGAGCGCAAAACCGCAGCACCTCGATGGCGGCCATCCCAGCAAAAAAGGCAAAATGTAAGTATAGATTGTTTATTAATTATATTAGTACATAAGCTTAAAATCAATTTTAGATGCGAACAAGACTATTAACCCGGGGACAAGCGGTATAAGTCACGTCAATGAATGTACAATAGGTAATAAACTTCTGCAATGTGAAATTTTCATACTTTTGTGTTCGTTATGCTTAACTTTCATTATATTTTTAGAATCACGTAGAATCAGCATTTCGACGTCGACCATTGGATATAACCCCGGTACATTATTTAATTATATACATACATATGTACGTGACGTAAAACTTAAGCTACCAGCCTCTTACCTCTTGGTGGTTTATTCTCCAATCAAAACCATATATTTAAACCGAAGTTTAAAACTTTATTAATACGTAGCACTGCTATTATTTTCGCTGCAGATGTATATGAAAAACATATGTATGTACATACATATCGCCAACTGAATTGTAAAAGGTCGTAACTGAAAAAAATCCAAAATATTATTTTTGATTGACTATGATACATTTCATCGAATTACAAGTCCCCACATCGTTTTATCTAAAAGAAAGTTTGTTAGTTATGCCTTTTTGCAGTTTAGGTGGCAATATATATGTATGTACATAGTTATTATTGGTTAGCCGATTGTAGTTACAGCGTTTTTAAATATATTACTTATAGAACTCACCGAAGGCGTTTTGGAAGTTGTGTGTTGCAGCCACTGCAATTTGTTTGAGAAGCAACTTGAAACAATTGATGAGAAGCTGGATCAGCTCCTTTTGACTGTCGAAAGGCAAAACACCGCGATTATGGATGCGATTGCAAGCCAGAAAGTGGTTACACAGCAATTGGTTCGCCAAGAGACGCAAAATGTACCTGTGGCAAAATACTTCCCTGTCTGCGATATAGCGGAAATGGAGGAGCTTGAGGCAAAAATTTCTTCTGCCAACAAGGATGTATATGTACGCTAGTTATTTATTTATGTGTGAACGAAATTTGTAATATTTATTGTACCTATTTACAGGAATCTGTAATAGCATCAATTTTATGTAATAACATGAAAAATATTTCACTCGTCTTAAAAACGGACGTCATTGTAGCCTTAAACCTTGATGGTTCACATGGAAAAATTGGGCTAAAAAAATTTCCAAACTTTTATACCGTGTTGACAGGTAAATCGCAAAATTTCATTCTAATAAATTATGATTTCTTTTTAGTTTAAATTAAATTTTTTTTATAAAATTTTCAGGAGCCGTTGCCAAGTTACCATTCAAGGGATCGACGCCGGAAGAGATGCTTAGAAAAGCCATCCATTTTGAAAAGGCTAAATATTTTAAAAAACTTTACCGCGAAAAGCAAAAGAACAAGGAGAATTAAGTTCTTAAATTATTCTTAAGTGTCAAAAGAACTGAGGAAATCTGAAGTTTTTAAGTTTTTCACTAACCCCCCTATCATGAATTTTCACACGATAGACGATAAACGCTTGCAAGCGTATCGTACGAAATCAGTTCTCGTATAATCGTATAATCGTTTTCATATGACCGACAGACCGACTCTTTATTGTGAACCAGCACAAATCAGCTACGCTAATTATAGGATTTCATACGACAACATCGATTCGTAATAGAGAATAACAGAATGCAAGCGTCTATCGTGCAGCGTACGAATTCATAATAGGGAGGTTAGCGTTTGATAATATTAATATCATTGTTTTTGTACAAAGTTTGGAACTGTGATTTATGTTTTTTTCGTAGTAATTGCAACTTACTATTTATTTTATTAATTTTTTTTTGTTCCATTTTTACGGAACTCACTGTGCCTAAGACTGTGTCTAAGACTTAACCATGATAAAAACATTAGAAGGTAAAACCGTTCTCTTAATTCGTCGGCCATGATTTTTTTCTGACGTTTGCCAACATTTTAAAATCATATAAAATTGAGAGTAAAAAGAAGAAATTGTTCATTGTTTTTGTTGTTTGAGATTGAAAATGAGAATGTGTGTGTGAGTTTAAAATTAAATTGCTTGCAAACGTCAAGAATTTGAAAAATTCCTCACAGCGGTTTTACCTTCCTATATTTTTATCATGCTATAACTATGGAAAATTCGAATTATAGAAAATAAGAAAAACGAAATTAACATTAAAAGCAATTAGCAGTTTAAGACGCGTCTTGAATCTTCCACTTTATGCTACTAAAATTTAATCGGCTACAGAACTGCACACCTAAAGTTTTTCTAAAAATTCTTATTAAAAAGCTTAATTTTTTTGGGGGAATCGGTAAAATTTGTTGAATTTTTATAATTATTGTATAAAATTTTAAATGTGGATTTATATATATTACACATATGCGCTCGACTTTTATAAAAAAAAAGTAATAAACATAACATAAACAAAATAAAAATACCCAAAAAATGTCAGCAACTTAATTAGCTGACAACAATGGTATATAAAAATGAAATATTTATGGTTTATGTTTATATCACAAAGATATTTTTTACTTTTTTTCTCCAAATAAGTTGGTTACCTGAAAATAAATGTGAAAATAAAACTATATATAAAACTATATATAAAAAAATGTGTTTTGTAAATTTTAATTATTAATAGGCTTTTAAAATGTACCGTTGAGGTATTAAAGACGACTAGTCTCTATTTGTACCTGTTTGGGTATTAAAGTCGACTAGTCTACATTTGTTCCTGTGTGGGTATTAAAGATGACTAGTCTACATTTGTTCCTGTGTGGGTATTAAAGATGACTAGTCTACATTTGTACCTGTGCGGTATTAAAGGCGACTAGTCTACATTTGTACCTGTGCGGGTATAAAAGGGTACAATTAGTCTCTTCATAGGACATGCTCGAACAAAAGGGAACAGTTCAGTCCATACAAAGGGATGCAAAGTGGCATTAGTCGCATGTTCCTTTGCGACTCATCGCGGACACATCCCGGACTCGTCGCATTTTTTGCAGGGTACTTAAACCATAAATACACGCGTGGGTAAGTATTTATGTATGTATGCATGTCTTACTCTGAATTTACCTATTGAGTATTCCATGCACACTTTTCCGTTTTCTGTATATCAGCATCAACATCATCATCTTAACCCTTTTACAGCTCTATCGCTCCTCCTTGTCATTCTCCTTGCTACATTACCTACATATTAGAGAAATGTATTATGTTTAAAACTCTAACGACTGTGAACGAAATATAAGTCATACAGATATACATATGTATGCACATTTGTATCAACAAAGTGTTTGGAAATATCCCAACAAGCATTTCAGTAAATGTTTTTAAAAATAACTGAAAGTAGGTGTGCTATAATAAGCGTTCAAAAAGTTAAGTTTATTTAAAGTTTTTTCCAATAAACCTTTAATAAGTGTTGAGAGCGAATGTTTATAAATCACTTAAACTTAAAAATGAAATGCAAATGCTAAATGTAGATATAAAATTTCTTCAATTGTAAGTGACATGTTTATTTAAAATATATTTTGATTATGATTATTAAAAGAGAAAATAAAACAAAATCAACGCGGTAAAATAGACAGAAATGTCGCGTTTGAAAAGTGAAAAAAGTCGTGTAAAGAAATTATAAATTTGCTTAGTCAAGTTCGCGGAGGACAAATTGAACATAACGTTAACATTCGAGCTTTTAAATGATAAACTTATCCATGTTTACTTTTACATTAATATAAAAATTTGAAGTGGAATATATATCTACATAGCTGCATAGAACTCGTTTTTCCAATTTGCCAATAACCGCATGTAATTGAAAGGTGTGGACGCAACAAGATATAATAATTAACTTTTTTATGCTTTAAGTTTTGGTGTTATCATGAATTTATGTATTTTTATATATATATGTATATCTATTTTTTAGTAGCCAAAGAATCTTAAAATGTATCCTCCCAATTTATATTTTCGTGACTGTAGATGAATTCGCATTTATTGTAGTTTCTATATCTTATTTTTTAGAGAATATTGGGATGTTACTACATACATATGTATGTACATATGTTATATAAAGATTTCTAAATAAGGGCGGGTAGATGTTAAACAATGTATGTATGAGCTATTAATGAAATATCGTTTAAATAAAGGGTTATAAAAACGTTTATAAAAAGCTTTCTTTTGAAAACTTTTAGTAAGTTTATATTCATACGCTTATAAACACCTTTTTTTGAACCTTTATTATAAGTTTATATTTATACGCTTATAGCTTTCTTTCGAACATTTATTATAAATTTATATTTCTACACTTATAACCAAGGTTCCATTTCTGTTATATTAAGCTTGCTTTCAAACGTTTTATAAACAAATGTTAATGTATATAATTGTAAAATTAAAAAAAGCTTTATTTAAGTCTATTTTGCTTGTTGGGATTCTTTGTACCCCTTCCTGCTTAAACACTTATTGATGTATAATGAAGAAAAAAACTTTACATGCGAGTAGTACATATTTTATATGGGAAACTCCAGTTAATTCAGCTTTAACATTGCACCCTGAATATTCATACACCATCATCATGCACACATGCATACGTACTTAAACATATGGATATATGTACATACATATGCAGGGCCGTCGAGAGAAAACTAAAAAATCACTGGCACCAATATATACATAAAGTGTATAAAATTAAAAGCACGTGGCCCAAATCGCCAAAAACGAAACTGAGGGGAAAAATTTGTTTTCTCAGGTTTCGCAGATTTTTGATTATATCTGGGTCACACATATTAAAGTATTGCAAAATTCAACATTTTCTGTAAAAAGGTGTTGTGCCAAACTCGTAAGTTTACGAAGCTTTTATGGGAACGCCCCCTTTGCGAAAAGGCGTAAAAAGGTGCGCAAAGTTATTTTTTGACAGATGAACCAGGATTTTGTGAAGCAATTTTTGTTTCGTAGTATTTTCCATAACACTCTTGGCTAAAATACGATTAAAAATGCCGAAAATTAGCAGAAAGCCTAAGTTAATACAGTTAGTGGATGAAATTCATTAATTTTATTCGCGTATTATTTTTTAAATTCATTTTCATTATTTTATCATACATTTTAGAATAAAAATTTCGGCCCCTCGGCAACACTGAAGTTTGCGAGGTCGTTTGCGCATCAAGTTTGCCTCGTAAACTTACTAGGGGCTCGTAAAAGAGCTCCATACAAATTTTGACAGTTCTTTTTCGAGGCTCGAGCTTTACGAGGTTTACGAGGCTTCTACGAGTTTAAAGCAAGACCCCTACTGTTGTAGCATGTCATTGCTATCTATCTAAGCTGTTGTTCTCATAACGGTTGTTTGTAACAGGCAAAACGAATCGAGATAGATATAGACAAATGTATACATAAATTATCAGAATGAAAAGAGAAATCGATTAAGCGGTGACTGTCTGTCCGTCCGTCCGTCTGTGCAAACGATAACTCGAGTAAAAATTGAGGTATCTTAACGAAACTGGGTACGTGCCCTTCTCTCGGGCGTAGGACGGATGGTATTGAAAATGGACAAAATCGGACAATAACCACGCCTACCTCCCATATAACGGTAATTTGAAAACTGCGATATTTTAGTAACTACTGAAGATTAATAATAATAATAATAGATTGGCGNTTTGTTCACATAACGGTTGTTTGTAACAGGCAAAACGAATCGAGATAGATATAGACAAATGTATACATAAATGATCAGAATGAAAAGAGAAATCGATTAAGCGGTGACTGTCTGTCCGTCCGTCCGTCTGTGCAAACGATAACTCGAGTAAAAATTGAGGTATCTTAACGAAACTGGGTACGTGCCCTTCTCTCGGGCGTAGGACGGATGGTATTGAAAATGGACAAAATCGGACAATAACCACGCCTACCTCCCATATAACGGTAATTTTCACTCCGCTTTGTGTGACAACATCAAGGCGCACACCACAAATCGGAGGAGAAGCTCGGCCAAACACTAACATATGTGTAAGCGCCAATCTATTATTATTATTATTAATCTTCAGTAGTTACTAAAATATCGCAGTTTTCAAATTACCGTTATATGGGAGGTAGGCGTGGTTATTGTCCGATTTTGTCCATTTTCAATACCATCCGTCCTACGCCCGAGAGAAGGGCACGTACCCAGTTTCGTTAAGATACCTCAATTTTTACTCGAGTTATCGTTTGCACAGACGGACGGACGGACAGACAGTCACCGCTTAATCGATTTCTCTTTTCATTCTGATNATTTATGTATACATTTGTCTATATCTATCTCGATTCGTTTTGCCTGTTACAAACAACCGTTATGAGAACAACAGCTTAGATAGATAGCAATGACATGCTACAACAGTAGGGGTCTTGCTTTAAACTCGTAGAAGCCTCGTAAACCTCGTAAAGCTCGAGCCTCGAAAAAGAACTGTCAAAATTTGTATGGAGCTCTTTTACGAGCCCCTAGTAAGTTTACGAGGCAAACTTGATGCGCAAACGACCTCGCAAACTTCAGTGTTGCCGAGGGGCCGAAATTTTTATTCTAAAATGTATGATAAAATAATGAAAATGAATTTAAAAAATAATACGCGAATAAAATTAATGAATTTCATCCACTAACTGTATTAACTTAGGCTTTCTGCTAATTTTCGGCATTTTTAATCGTATTTTAGCCAAGAGTGTTATGGAAAATACTACGAAACAAAAATTGCTTCACAAAATCCTGGTTCATCTGTCAAACAATAACTTTGCGCACCTTTTTACGCCTTTTCGCAAAGGGGGCGTTCCCATAAAAGCTTCGTAAACTTACGAGTTTGGCACAACACCTTTTTACAGAAAATGTTGAATTTTGCAATACTTTAATATGTGTGACCCAGATATAATCAAAAATCTGCGAAACTTGAGAAAACAAATTTTTCCCCTCAGTTTCGTTTTTGGCGATTTGGGCCACGTGCTTTTAATTTTATACACTTTATGTATATATTGGTGCCAGTGATTTTTTAGTTTTCTCTCGACGGCCCTGCATATGTATGTACATATATCCATATGTTTAAGTACGTATGCATGTGTGCATGATGATGGTGTATGAATATTCAGGGTGCAATGTTAAAGCTGAATTAACTGGAGTTTCCCATATAAAATATGTACTACTCGCATGTAAAGTTTTTTTCTTCATTATACATCAATAAGTGTTTAAGCAGGAAGGGGTACAAAGAATCCCAACAAGCAAAATAGACTTAAATAAAGCTTTTTTTAATTTTACAATTATATACATTAACATTTGTTTATAAAACGTTTGAAAGCAAGCTTAATATAACAGAAATGGAACCTTGGTTATAAGTGTAGAAATATAAATTTATAATAAATGTTCGAAAGAAAGCTATAAGCGTATAAATATAAACTTATAATAAAGGTTCAAAAAAAGGTGTTTATAAGCGTATGAATATAAACTTACTAAAAGTTTTCAAAAGAAAGCTTTTTATAAACGTTTTTATAACCCTTTATTTAAACGATATTTCATTAATAGCTCATACATACATTGTTTAACATCTACCCGCCCTTATTTAGAAATCTTTATATAACATATGTACATACATATGTATGTAGTAACATCCTAATATTCTCTAAAAAATAAGATATAGAAACTACAATAAATGCGAATTCATCTACAGTCACGAAAATATAAATTGGGAGGATACATTTTAAGATTCTTTGGCTACTAAAAAATAGATATACATATATATATAAAAATACATAAATTCATGATAACACAAAAACTTAAAGCATAAAAAAGTTAATTATTATATCTTGTTGCGTCCACACCTTTCAATTACATGCGGTTATTGGCAAAGTGGAAAAACGAGTTCTATGCAGCTATGTAGATATATATTCCACTTCAAATTTTTATATTAATGTAAAAGTAAACATGGATAAGTTTATCATTTAAAAGCTCGAATGTTAACGTTATGTTCAATTTGTCCTCCGCGAACTTGACTAAGCAAATTTATAATTTCTTTACACGACTTTTTTCACTTTTCAAACGCGACATTTCTGTCTATTTTACCGCGTTGATTTTGTTTTATTTTCTCTTTTAATAATCATAATCAAAATATATATTAAATAAACATGTCACTTACAATTGAAGAAATTTTATATCTACATTTAGCATTTGCATTTCATTTTTAAGTTTAAGTGATTTATAAACATTCGCTCTCAACACTTATTAAAGGTTTATTGGAAAAAACTTTAAATAAACTTAACTTTTTGAACGCTTATTATAGCACACCTACTTTCAGTTATTTTTAAAAACATTTACTGAAATGCTTGTTGGGATATTTCCAAACACTTTGTTGATACAAATGTGCATACATATGTATATCTGTATGACTTATATTTCGTTCACAGTCGTTAGAGTTTTAAACATAATACATTTCTCTAATATGTAGGTAATGTAGCAAGGAGAATGACAAGGAGGAGCGATAGAGCTGTAAAAGGGTTAAGATGATGATGTTGATGCTGATATACAGAAAACGGAAAAGTGTGCATGGAATACTCAATAGGTAAATTCAGAGTAAGACATGCATACATACATAAATACTTACCCACCCGTGTATTTATGGTTTAAGTACCCTACAAAAAATGCGACGAGTCCGGGATGTGTCCGCGATGAGTCGCAAAGGAACATGCGACTAATGCCACTTTGCATCCCTTTGTATGGACTGAACTGTTCCCTTTTGTTCGAGCATGTCCTATGAAGAGACTAATTGTACCCTTTTATACCCGCACAGGTACAAATGTAGACTAGTCGCCTTTAATACCGCACAGGTACAAATGTAGACTAGTCATCTTTAATACCCACACAGGAACAAATGTAGACTAGTCATCTTTAATACCCACACAGGAACAAATGTAGACTAGTCGACTTTAATACCCAAACAGGTACAAATAGAGACTAGTCGTCTTTAATACCTCAACGGTACATTTTAAAAGCCTATTAATAATTAAAATTTACAAAACACATTTTTTTATATATAGTTTTATATATAGTTTTATTTTCACATTTATTTTCAGGTAACCAACTTATTTGGAGAAAAAAAGTAAAAAATATCTTTGTGATATAAACATAAACCATAAATATTTCATTTTTATATACCATTGTTGTCAGCTAATTAAGTTGCTGACATTTTTTGGGTATTTTTATTTTGTTTATGTTATGTTTATTACTTTTTTTTTATAAAAGTCGAGCGCATATGTGTAATATATATAAATCCACATTTAAAATTTTATACAATAATTATAAAAATTCAACAAATTTTACCGATTCCCCAAAAAAAATTAAGCTTTTTAATAAGAATTTTTAGAAAAACTTTAGGTGTGCAGTTCTGTAGCCGATTAAATTTTAGTAGCATAAAGTGGAAGATTCAAGACGCGTCTTGAAACTTTCACTTTATTCTACTAAAATTTAATGGGATATAAAACTCCATATCAATCATCTTTCTAAAACTTCTGAATTAAATTTTGATTTTTTTGGGAATCGGTAAAATTTGTTGCATTTTTATAATATTTGTACAAATTTTAAATGTGGATTTATATGCTGCTACTACACATATGATGCGCCCGACTTTTATAAAAAAAGTAATAAACATAAAATAAACAAAATAAAAATATCCAAAAATTGTCATCAACTTAATTAGTTCACCGCAAGTGTATATGCATACTTAAACTGCTAATTGCTTTTAATGTTAATTTCGTTTTTCTTATTTTCTATAATTCGAATTTTCCATAGTTATAGCATGATAAAAATATAGGAAGGTAAAACTGCTGTGAGGAATTTTTCAAATTCTTGACGTTTGCAAGCAATTTAATTTTAAACTCACACACACATTCTCATTTTCAATCTCAAACAACAAAAACAATGAACAATTTCTTCTTTTTACTCTCAATTTTA
>NW_016158884.1:0-3617 GCF_001687245.7 Rhagoletis zephyria | reverse complement strand
GGACCTACAGTTTTACGCCGACTCCGAACGGCGATTGTATTTTTATGAGAAGCTGTTTTTCATGGCAGAAATACACTCGGAGGTTTGCCATTGCCTGCCGAGGGACGACCGCTGTTAAGAAAAAACCTTTTTCTATATTTTTTGCGATGTTGCTTTGACCAGGGTTTGAACCCAGGTGCTGATGAGTGAAAGCGCGCACTGCTTACCACTACTCCACAGCGGCCGACTACTACTGAAGATTATTCAGTCAAAATTGATATTTGCAATGATTTTTAGCACAGTTTGGCACAGTTATTGGCCTTGGTACTCTATACCAAATGGCCAAAAAAATTTAAAATCAGACAATAACCACGCCTACATCCCAAATAACTACGGTGGCCATCCGTTCTTTATTTTAAAGGACAGTCCTTTATTTTAACCCCCTGTCCTTTATAATTTTTTTCAAAATAAAGGACGCCATTTGTCCCTTATTTCTTAAACTGTCCTTTAAATCAGCTCTGCATTTTTCAGGGGTAAATTTTTAAACACAGAATAAGAAAAATAAAAATAAAATAACCCCAGTAATCTTTGCACAATCTATAAACCACAGGGAAAGTTGTGCCCAGGATCGTGTTGCACGCTGAGTGTCAAGTTCCACTGAAAGAGAACAATAAACCCCTTACTGCACAATGGTTCAAAACTGGCATTTAGTGTTCGTAATTCACTGGAGCCTTCATTTTTTCACTTAATTTGATAATTTTTTTATCAAACTTATAATATTAGCAAGAGACCAGTTGAGCCTGATTTGTGAATTTTTATTTGATTGTTTTAATTTTTTAGTGCAAAATGCAGAAAAAATGGCAATTTTGAAAAAAGATGTCTTCTCCTGTTCCAGTTAGAAAAATGGTACATAATAACGACTAGTTGAAAACAATTGTATGGTTCCCCAAAAAATGTTCACCAAAAAATTTTTTTTTGGATTTTAGTAACAATTGGTTGAAAAATGAAGACTACGGTGAATTATGAACATTAAATTCCAATTTTGAACCACTGTGTGCTGGCTTCGGCGTGCAGTATGAATTATGGTAAACACATTTTGGCAGCAAAGGATGGCAGTGTCATTGAAAAGGATTTGGCTTCATTTCATTTCATCGGAATCGGGTAATTAACTGGTAAACATCTGATTTAAATTAGGATATGGGTAAGGTACATTTATCATATAAGTTGTATGTACGTATTCCCAAATCATTTTGAAAAAATGTCTTTTATTTTACGTTGGTTAATATGGTCACCTATATGTACGGTGACGGTAATTTAGAGAAATACAAAATCTTCGATAAATCAGTAAATATTAAAGTTAATTTATTCAAAATTGATGCTTGCAACAATTCTTTTTTTGTCACAATTCGTTACCAAGAAATACGTTTATTAAAAAATTTTGGAAAATGGGCGTGCACCGCCCACTTATGATATCTCGGTAACCGTTCTACCAGTTTGTACCAAACTCGGTATGGTTATTGTGTTTGCCACATAAAAGCAAAACGTTGAAAATTATTGAAATCGGACTAAAATTACGGCCGCTTTTTATATAACGGCAAATTTCAGAAATACTTAAACCTTCAATATGTCGAAATTTAAGGACGCTAATTTACTCAAAATTGATACCCCCGGCTTACCGTGTAGCGGTAGCTTTCGGAGAAAGTATATTTCTTGCGCCGGGTATTTAATATTCGGCTCCGCCCGAAGTTAGACTTTCTTACTTGTTAATTAGACAATTGTTTAATGAATTTTACTTTAATAGGAGCTTGCAAAATTTGCAAAATCTCTTCACGTGTATACAGTGTAATTAATAATGCTGACTATGTTGCATGTGTCGCACTTGTCGCTTGTGTTGACATGCATAGATTTGATGCATGATTTGATTTCAATTTATTCGACAGAGTCTTCATAAGTCTTTGTCAAGCATATATATACGACATACTATGAACTGGCAATATCATGATGTGACACATGCCGCTATGTTTTATAATTCAACATTTGCAGGCCTTTATTCTGAGGTATCAGAAATATTAACACGAATCTCCTTCTCTGAAACATGAAAATTCACTTAGTCCTGAGACACCTTTAAATTACTGATAATTAAAAAAGCACAACATGAAATTAACCCTGGCATTCAGTAAGCGGTCTCTAGTCACTAATAGTGACTTTTGGTGGTGAACTTGGATTTTGAGACTATTTGGTATTCAGTAAGCTGTCTCACGTCTCTAGTCTCAAAAATAAGTCACTAATTTATCAGCTGGCTATGAGCAGGTCACAAAAATAAAAATATTGAGGAAAAGAAAATTGCTCTAATTTTATTAAATAAAAAACGCGAAAATGGAGCGAGGAAATTTGTTCAACAACAATTTCATTAGGAAATAAACCAAAATACTTTAATGTCATATATATTCTTTTAAAAAAAAATTATTTTTTGTTTTTAAAACATTAAAATTCAAAGATTATGTAACCAAAAAATAAAATTAACAAAAAAATATTAAATAAAAAAAATCATTGGCGCCCGAGGAGGACTCGAACCCGGATCCCTCTACCGGCAGCCTAATGCTTTGACCACTCGGCCATTGCGACTCTTTGGGCGGTGCGGGCAAAAGGCGTACATAAGCACTATTACAGGCCTATTCTGCTTGTAACCGAACATTTTGTAACAAACTAATTTTGTTACCAACAATTGTCACCACTTCTTGTAACTGTAATTCTACTTACCTTGGTAACGTTTTAATATATTCAGCAATTCATCTATGTAGTTTCGTTGAAATTCTGGTGTTGCATATTTCACGGGGCAATATTTTGTTACCTGCTCATGAGACGGTAACAAAATTTACCGGTTACAAGAGTATGGAGAATACGAAAAGGGTTTAAAAATTGACAGTAACTTTACTAACCGGTAACAAAATTTTTGTTATCTACGCAGAATAGGCATGTTAGTTGACTGTCTGTGTTTGTTTTCACCACACATTTTTGGTGAACTTTTGTGACTCTCTCCTTATCTCAAGTCGCAAAAATAGTCACTAATTGCTAGTCTCAAATTTAGTGACTTGAGATGAGACTGAATTACTGAATCACATGGTAGGGGTTGTTTCCCTGCAGTAAAATTTAGAGACAGTCCATCGGCGTAGCCAGAATGAAATTTAGGGGGGGGGGAGGGCTCGACCCTATTAAGCTGGCATTTCTGGGTACTATTTTATATATATATAAGGAAAATTTGAAAGTTAAGGGGGGGAGGGGGCTCGAGCACCCCCTGCCCCTACCTGGCTACGCCCATGAGACAGTCTGTTAAAGCGCCAGTTCTGCCATATACATTTCAGAACTATCTCTGAACTAGTGCAAAACGGCTGCAGAGATTGACAGTTGAAACTTTTGGTGTGCTAGTTGCGCTCTGTTGAGGAGTAAATGCACAAATTCTCACTTCTCGTACAATACTAAAATAGCTCAGTGGGAAGACCTCCGACTTTAACATCGTTGGTCGCGAGTTCAAATCGCGGTGGAGGCAGTAGTGATTTTCAGGTTTAATAAATTTAAATTGTTGACTTCCACAATTTATATTGAGCTCGAGGCCGTTTTTTAAATGAAAAGATATTGTG
>NW_016158883.1:101768-106146 GCF_001687245.7 Rhagoletis zephyria | reverse complement strand
AATTAATATACCCTTGTGCACAAGTGCGCTCGGGTATAAAAAAAAGTATTATTCTTGATGAAAATACATTGCGAAAATAGTAACAAATCGTGTTTTTCGCAGCTTTGGACTCGATTATCTTAAAAACCTGAGCCAATGGAGAAAAGCTAATTCCGGATTGATATTCAGCGCATCAAAAGCCTTTGGAAAAGTATAATCTGATCCCCGGGTCTGAAAAATGTCGGCCTGTGTTATGTGGGTCTATATCCGGGTTGGGCACGCTGAACTAAATCGAAATTTTCACTACCACTAGGGCTTCAGTGGTAGTGCATTTCAAATTTCACTACCACTATATGGTTCAAATTTCAATACCACTATATGCTTAGGGGTAATGCATTTCAAATTTCACTACCACTGTATGGTTAGTGGTAGTGCATTTCAAATTTCACTACCACTGTATGGTTAGTGGTAGTCCATTTAAAATTTCACTACCACTATATGGCTAGTGGTAGTGCATTTCAAATTTCACTACCACTATATGGCTAGTGGTAGCGCATTTCAAATTTCACAACCACTATATGCTTAGGGGTAATGCATTTCAAATTTCACTACCACTGTATGGTTAGTGGTAGTGCATTTCAAATTTCACTACCACTGTATGGTTAGTGGTAGTCCATTTAAAATTTCACTACCACTATATGGCTAGTGGTAGTGCATTTCAAATTTCACTACCACTATATGGCTAGTGGTAGCGCATTTCAAATTTCACAACCACTATATGCTTAGTGGTAATGCATTTCAAATTTCACTACCACTGTATGGTTAGTGGTAGTGCATTCCAAATTTCACTACCACTATATGGCTAGTGGTAGCGCATTTCAAATTTCACAACCACTATATGCTTAGTGGTAGTGCATTTCAAATTTCACTACCACTGTATGGTTAGTGGTAGTTCATTTAAAATTTCACTACCGCTATATGGTTAGTGGTAGTGAATTTCAAATTTTACTACCACTATATGGTTAGAGATAGTGCATTTAAAACTTCACTAGCACTACATAGTGATAGTGAAATAGAATTTTCACTATCACTATCTGGTGAGCGGTAAGGGAACGAAAGTTTCACTATCACTGACTAATTACATTAGTTTACTAATTTAGGAAAAGTTTTGCGAGTTTTAGTGGTAGTGAAATTTGCAATGCATTACCACTAAAGTGCATAGTGGTAGTGAAAACAATGTGGCACTACCACTAACCATACAGTGATAGTGAAATATTTTAATTTAACTTTCTAATTTTTATTATATTTTTCAAGTCATTAATATTTTTATGCGCATACAAATGTCTGGTTACACAGTTGTAAGTGAAATTTCCTACATACATATGTACATAGGCTCACCGCGAAAATAGACAAAAAGTAGTATCAGAAAGTTCGATTTGACATACTTACATACATACATTCATACAGCCCAATTCTGAATACTCCCAGGGATTTTGTTCTCCGGGAGTTTGATTCTCCCGAGAAAGAAGTCCTCCAATAATTAACTCCCAGGAAGTAGCATTTTCCCCGAAAATTTGGAAGGAGAAAATTCAGACTTCGCTAGAGCTGTTTGATTCCTTTTTCGACAGCTCAACTCCGCAATTTAATATAAAAAATCCGCAGGGAATTTTTATTCATGATATTATTATTATTATTATTTTTGACGTTGACGAAGAGTTTTACGTGATTTCTTATTCCATAAATAATCTTGTGCAAGCCTAAAAAATGGTTACGATTGAAGATTAAAATAAAAAATAAAAATTTAAAAAAATATTTTTTTTTCAAATTTCTCGTTTGAGGTAATATATTTTATCCGAAATTTTGCTTTTTCGAGCTCTGGGGGGTGGGCGATCGCCCCCCGCCCCCCTGTATCCTCCACTGATGCTGTGAATATATAAATTTTTTCAAATGCAGTAATCTGTTAAAGTAAAGTAAAATTTTCAGATGTTCATGAAAGGTATGAAGCCTTCGGGATAGCCGAAGACAGTGCTGCTCTTACTTGTTTTTATTGATTTCCTTTTAGCAGTTCATTGGAATAGACTGGCTATGTATAAGCTCAGATGGCTAATTCTCAAGCCTACTATCGAGGAAATTCTAGGACTATATACCTTCCAAGGAATGCTTTCTGAAAGAGAGAGTTTAAACTTAAACACATATGTATGTAGGTCGGAAAGTACTAAAAATATAGAAACTTGGTCCGTTATAAAAAGGGTTAGTTAAGCTTTATTTTTGCCAAAGATAGACTGCCTAAAATTTGACAGTTATAAACAACTTAAGTTAAATTGCGTTAGAACAATGTTTCTATAAGATAGCTAAGAGTGTTTGGTTAATGAAAAACAGTAAAATGCCTTTGTATATATACCAATGTGCAAACCCCTATTTATTTTAGTGTGGTAGATTCGTCAAAAACAACGTGGTAGATTTGAATAAGATGTGGTAGATTTTCCAATTCATATTTTTATTGGGTATACATACGGGGACTATTCGTACCTATTTTGGCGAGACAGTACCGATTTTGAGAAAGTTGAATATTTTTTTAAAAGTCGGGACGTGTAAGTGTCCCGATTTTTCATATTTGGACTGATTTTCAGTGTTTTCTTTATTAATTTAATAGAAGTTTCCGTGTACCCTAGCCCAAAAAGAATTTTTCGGACGTGGCAGCAACCTCGTTATCTCAAAGGACATAGACTATAATGGCGCCGTATTGCCATTCATAAACATCTTTATTTTCTAGGATCTTTGGTTATGTTTCTATCACTCTTGCTGTAATTTTCTTTAAAATTTCTATAATTATTTGTTAAGTTTGTTCGCTGTTAGTGAAACGATACAAACTTGAATTTAGTAAAATTATACAAAAAAGTAAAAAAGTCTAAGTTCGGGTGGAGCCGAATATTAGATACCCGGCGCCAGTATTCAGCATACAGTTTTTTCACTACCGTGGTAATCAGGGGTGGTTTTACCCCTGCTTCAAACATCTTCGCTAGAACGTTCAGTTTCAAAAATTCCGTAATAATGTAAATTTTTTTCAAGGGATTGTTGTTAATATCAACTTTGAGTAAATTAGCGTCCTTAAATTTTGAAATATCTAAGTTTTAAGCATTTCTGAAATTTACCGTTATATGAAAAGTGGGCGTAATTTTGGTCCGATTTCAATAATTCTCAACGTTTTTCTTTTATGTGGCAAGCAAAACAAGCCCACGGAGTTTGGTACAATTTGATTGAACGGTTACCGAGATATACATATCGTCGTTTAAAGTGCAAAACCGCGCATCAACAAAATGCAAAACCGCGTATCAGCAAAATGCAAAACCGCGTATGTGAAGTTGTAGAAATTATTGTCTAGAGCGTCAAAGCACTCATATTTCAAAATGATTCCCTTTTTTATAAAGCAATCGCATTTCTGGCTAGTATATTTCAGGACGAATGGATAAGGATTGAGCCAAGAGCTTGTGTGAGCAAATCCAATTTTTGGCAGCCAATGTCAGTTACGCGGTTTTGCAGAATGACGATACGCGGTTTTGTACTTTAAACGACGATATGTGGTCATAAGTGGGCGGGACCATGCCCATTTTTATATAAACGTATTTTTTACTAAAGAATTATTGAAAAAATTAATTTTTTAGCAAATTAGCTTTAGTATTTGCTGATTTATCGAAGATTTCGTATCATATCCGTTTGTTATGCTTTGCCAAGACCAACAAACGTTCGAAATTTGGGAGAAAACGGTGGAGCGATTACCAAGATGTACACATGTAATCATAAGTAGGCGTGGCTACGCCCATTTTCCAAAAATCAATTTTTACTCCAGTTAGCGTGTGCGCACGGACGCACGGACTAATGGACGAACATACAGTATTTCCCTTTTCATTCTGCTCATTTATGTATACATTTGTCGATATCTATCTCGATTCATTCTGACTGTTACAAAAAGCCGTTATGTGAACAAGTGCGCTCGGGAATAATAACACTGGACCACAAATTTCAACTTTTTCTCTTTACCACAAACGCCGTTATGAAATTCTTATGTAAAATCACCCCCTGATTCCGAAAATAAAGGTTATTTTTAATTCTATGGTACCGTTTTTGAGATATTTGCAATTTACCCTTTTTGCAAAAAAAAAAAAAAATGGGTCCACTTTATCATATATATCTCAAGAACGAATTAAGCAATTCCAAAACGGTTTGAAGCTTTTAAAAGGTAATAAAATTTTCTATAAGCTGTGCATACAACACTTTTTGCTAGGCCCTGTAGATTCAAAGATAACGAACAATCATTACCGATTTTTTCAATTTTTTTTGTAAAAATATAAAAAAAATTGTACTTTGCGGGGAAGGATCTCGAAAACCTTTTATTTTTTTG
>NW_016158883.1:39914-96476 GCF_001687245.7 Rhagoletis zephyria | reverse complement strand
GTGTTTGTGTGGTCGGCTCAAGTCAATGCACTTTTACATTAGGGTGGTTCGACCTTTAAATCATTTGGTTTTGCATGAAGGCCTAAACACCAGTATTAATATGTGAGAGGGTAGAATTCAAAGTTTATCACAAAAATTCGAAAGTTGTTTTAAAAGTGCAGCCCTTGGTGCTGCCACTGTAGTTTAATTATTTCCAGTATTCGAATATGAGATGACTCTAATTTAATCGAAGTAATTTTGTAAAAGTGTCAGTAGTGCTGCCACTGAAACTCGAAGGGTTTTTATAATTACGCACATTCAAAACATAATTCATTTCTTTCTAGTAATGGAAATAGATGTTTAGTTGCAAAAGTTACCAAAATGAAATAAAAGTTACCAAGTTACCAAACCGTTTAAAAGTTACCAATTTTGGTAGAAAGTTACCTGGAAAATATCTACCAACAATTTTTTTAGTTATCTTAGTGACAACTATAGTTTTGTTATTTCTTCAGTTAATTCCATAAGAATTCAAATTGTGTTTAAGGAACTCTTTATTTAAGAGATCATGTTAATGGCATCTTCTCAGTTTCCTTCAACCAAAAGCGAAAGTAATTAAACTAAAGGAAACAACGAAACTTCACCATTTGAAAAAATTTTAACTGGAGTTATTATAGATAAATACAGTGACTCAAAAAACGCTTGGTGATTTTTTTTTAATATTCACCTTTTTTCAAGCCAATTTTTTGGTATTATTTTATAAGAATATTGTTTACGCTTTAGCCAAACATTTCAAAATCAAGGATTCAAGCTAAATACAACATTTAGAGAAATTCAAAAAATTATCGTCTAAATTTCGAAATTTTTACTCTGAATTTTGTAAACAATTTAAGGTATGGAGTTTTATAGCCCATAATACTTGAAACTAATCAACAATGTGCAGCTAAAAATTCCCGTTGGCAGTTTTTAATTTTTTTGCCGCCAGTATTTTGTGTTTTTTTTTCATTTAACAATTGCCATTGATAAAAATATGCGTTGATTTAATTTTTTTTTTCGAAGGCTCGATGTAGGTAATTACATACTTGTCCGTTCTTTTTTTATTTAAATAATCATTTAAAATATTTAGCAAACAAAAGCTTCTCGGAATTCCAGTAAAAAGGGTTTTGAATGTTCGCCTTTTATCGATATGTTCGCCTTTTATCGATATACATTTATTCGTATGTATATGTATGTATGTATAAAAAGTTGACATTAAAGTGTTCGAAAATTAATGCAATAAAGTACACTGCACTTTTGGAAAGAAATTTCTAATAAAAAGATAACTACGAAAAATAAAAAGGAACGAAGAGTTTTATTTGTTTTTCAAACTAAATAATTCAACAAAAATCTACCAAAATGAGCAAAAATTTACCTTTTTACCAACCCAAATTTTTTCTACCAATTTACCAAAGTGGCAACCCTGGTTTGGACGGTTGCCGAAAGCACGAGAGCTCATTGGACGGTTGCCGAAAGCATGAGAGCTCATTAGGGCGGTTGGCGAAAGCCGCAGTTCATTTGTTGCAGAAGTCGTTTGACTTGTTGCTGAAAGCCATTTCATTTGTTGCTTGTTTGATGGGTTGCCGAAGTCGTGATACTGTATTTAAAAAAAAATTCAACGGCATTTGCTTGTTTGAAATGAAGCATTGATATGTACAAAAAAACATACATACGTACGTATGCACATTCCTCACAACTAGCCTGCCAACACGCTCTTGGCGCCAGCAGTGAGTAAGCAATTGAATGGTAGTCGCGCTATAAATACATACATACATACGAGACGATAAATTACCCTTTACTACATTCGTCGTGCTTTCGGCAACACGTCAAATGGCTTTCGGCAACAAGTCAACCGACTTGTGCAACAAATGAACTGCGGCGTCTTGCTTCGCCAACCGTCCCAATGAGCTCTCATGCTTTCCGCAACCGTTCAAATGCCGCGTTTGCCAGTTTCGTGAACGAGAATTCGGAGTACTGTTTTGCCGAAGTCAGTACCAGTATCACGCTTGCCGTTTTGGTCCAAATGGACCAAGTTTGGTCCATTTTATTTCGTTTGGTCCATTGGTCCAATTCTTTTTAAAGCTGTCCATATCACAAGCCTTTGGTTATCACCAGGGAACGGATTTTTAGGACCTAAAAACCTATAAAAAAGGCAAAATAAAATAACGAAATAGGCTGGAAAAGGCAAAATAAAATAGCGAAAAGGCAGGAAAAGGCACTAGGTTTTGCAAAAAAGGCAAAAAAAAGGTAAAACAAAATAGCGAAAAAGGCAGGAAAAGGCACTAAAAAAATACAGAAAATACGAAGAACAATCAAAAAATACATTTATTTTAGAAATGTTTATATTACAAGTAAAAAGAGAAAAACTATGAACTAGTTTCATTATATGAAAAATTTGTACTTTGAATCTTTGACTATTTTATCCTTTCGAGTTTCTAACTCATAAAACTTTAATCTGTATAGTTGTAGTAACATTGAACCACAAGATACATTATGATGTTTTCTGGCAGCATTTTCATTCGATTTTCGCGAAGAAAAGGCTTGAATGTACTAATTTTATCCACACCCCTTATTGTCTCCAAGCCTACCTTAGCTGAGAAAACGGCTTTGAATTTTTCCAACACCAATTTGGCAAGAGGTCCCTGCGCTTCTATAAGCCGCATGGGCGTGTGTATATCTTTTAATCTTAAAAAAAAATTGCACAAAATTGGCACAAAAGGCAAAAAAGGCGACATCAAATGTGTATGGAATCAGGGAAAGCTAAATCGTGGACATTCTTAATCGAATATACTCTATCTCTTTAGCAGAAAAAAAGACATTTTCCATAAAATCCGTTCCCTGGTTATCACCCTTTCTCTTCATACAATAGTTTCGCGTTTTCAATGACGATATTCAGCATAGGTCCGATTGGCAACACCTGCTAAAAGTGTGAACTCGCCTTGCCACTGAAAATCAAATATGGCATGGCTAATCATCTGTCAATGCACGCTTCCAAATATATCGCGATTTCTTTCTAATTTCAATTTCTCGGTGACCAATATTAAAGTTGCTGGCAAAAATATGGAAAGGTAGCAAAATTTTACTCATAGCATTTAGCACATGGAAATAATATTCGATTTCAATCGAAAATATATAAAATATCTTGAAATTATTACACCACATAAAGTTCTTTCTGATACTGATGTATGTATCAATTTTGTCGCTACTCGACCAATTTCCTGCATTGGTAAATGATACAGACATAATTGAATTTCAATTTCACAAATTGAGGCTGAGTGAGGGCAACTTCAAAAACTGTACCAATATAGAACGTTTTTGGGATCAAGTAATACTACGTTTATACGTAAGCTATTTGCAAATAAAAATAATTTGCAAATACCTAACTCACTGTTTATTCGACGGTGAAAAATTCTTTTCTAATATTACCTGATTATAAAAAGGCAATAATATGACCATCGAAAAAGAGAATAAAGTTAAAAATGGTCACGTCTTGATTATGAAAAGGCAAGACCATCGAAAAAGAAAATAAACCTAAGAATTGCGGCGTCTTGCGCTTATTTGCAAATAGTACCACTAATCAATACTTATTTACGTGATTTAGTTATTTGCAAATAAATAATTAACTCAGCGTTCATACGGCAAAGTTTAACATTTTGCAAATAATGCGTGCGTATAAACGTAGTATAAGTTTGATTAAAAATGGATTAGGTGAAGCGGCCTTTGGAAAATTGTGTGATTTAGTTCATAACATTTTCAGTCTGCCTCACAGTTCCGCAGCAGCTGAGCGCATTTTTTTTGATTAAGCGTTAATAAAAACGTAATTAAGAAGCAAATTATAATTTAAAACTTTAAATAATATAATGTGAATAATATACAATTGTAATGCACTTTGAGTGCAATATAAAAAAAACATCATAAACATTGAATTGGCATATTTTCTTGATAGAGAGGAATAAACTCCACTCAATTTCCCGATGTAATGAAAATTGGTCCATTTTTTACCATTTGGTCCACTTTTTGGTCCGAATAATAAATTGGAAATGGCGACCGTGATCTGTGACTTGTGACTTGTGTGTGGTGTGGTAGTGTTGTTTCATGTGTTCAAACAACAACAAAATTAGCAAGTCATGCTATTTATCCTTTCTATGCACCATGCTAGACAGTATGCATCGGATCGTGAATACCCCTCATGTAAATCAAACTTTATACAGAGCTTAAGCAAATTTTTAAATAAGATTTTTTAGAATTTTTTTGAGTATGCAGTTTTGTACCCCATTCAATTCTAATATAATAAAGTTCAAGTTTTAAGCAGCTCAAAATCGCGTTGCTTTTGAAAGTTTCTTTTTTAGTTACGGCTTTTTTCACTTTTCTCAATACAACCATCTTATGGAAGAAAATGCGCCATACCGCTTGCAATGAAATTTAAATGTTATGCCAGAAGCATGAATCTGCAAATTTTTCAGTTTTGAGTTATTGGGCTGACTTGATTAACCTTTGGATGTTCTATCTCAGCTGCCGATTCAAAAACGCCCTATTTCAAACGAAAATACATACATTGAAAATATGCTGAGATAGGGCGTTTTTGAATCGGCAGCTGAAATAGGGCATTCTTCAATGAAATTCTGAGATAGGGGGTTTTTCAATCAAGTCTGAAATAGGGCGTTGTGCAATCAAATTCCGCAGTAGGGCGTTCTTCAAAAATTTTCTGAGATAGGGCGGTTTGGAACTGGCTGCCGAGATAGGTCGATCTTCTACTCAGCCATCGATATGTGCACACTGATGTAGACACAAAACATATTTTTCTTTTCTTAATACTCTTCGCCTTATTGGCTAGCACTCGCGTAAAAAAAAGGGTAAGGCTGATTAAGCCAAAATAGCAGTCAGCATTATTGAAATATTCATATACCATGCCGTCTCGTGCAAATATGTACTAGGGATGCCAAAATATGAGGAATATTGTGATCCCAGGATTTCGGTCTATTTTTTCAGTAATCCCGGGATCTCGTGATTTATCCCGGGATTCACATGTAGTCATAACTTTTATGAATATGAGTAAAAATTCAATATCTGAAAGTATTTAAACATACCATGAAATAAAACTATTTAAAATTTACGATAAAATATTGTAAAACTCTCATATTTATTAAATCAGACCCAATCTAAAAGTAATAAATCTTTTAAATTGTATTTAAAAAACTTTGTGATTGAGGCACGCATACATCACAAATAATAATGAAAATACCAGGTAATTTTTAAAGTAATGATCAGGGAACGGATTTTTAGGGCCTAAAAATCTATTAAAAGGCAAAATAAAATAACGAAATTTTATTTTGTCTTTTCCAGAAATTTTGCCTTTTTAGAAATAGCAAAGAAGGCAAACGAAGGCAGTAAAAAAGACATACAATGAAAAATAACACTGGTTTACAGGAAAAATGTTCAAACGACGCAACTACATATCCAATTCCTATATAGATGTGTACATGGCGTATGAGTAACATTCCTTTTCTTCTTTATTTGCGTATTTTCATATGACCACTTATTTCTTCTTCTTTATTCATCCATCGATTTTCTTCATTATCTACTCGATTTTTTTGTAACAGAACAGGCTTTAACACTGCCTTGAATGTACTAAACGTGCGCTCGACTTGAGTTGATCCATGTGGCACCCAATTTAAATATGGAACGTTTGAACCTTTTATATTATCAGGAATAAGTACGTTTTCCTCGCTATAATCACTTTTTAAAGGTACAATAGGCAAAAAAGGCAACATCAAATGGGTATATATGGAACCAGGGAAAGCTAAATCGTGGAAATTCAACTACATATCCAAAAATGCAGGGAAATCCCGGTATTTTCGGGACCTCAAACACACCGGGACCCCGGGATTGGCATCCCTAATGTGTACATATGTACTAGAGATGTTTCGAATGTCACATTTTTCACATTCGCGAATGCGGATGGAAATTTTCAGAAAGCGAATGTGCGAATGCGAATGTTAGAAATAACATTAAAAAAGCTATAATCAACTTAAGTCATCGTTTTTATTACCTAAAAGTTTTGTAAATTATTTGAGCATTGAACGAGTGCTTAACCAGTGTTTAAATCTGGTTGTCAAAGTTCAAAAGCGGCATATTATATTTCAAAAAAAGTAATCTTGCTGCCTTTTCTCCCATAAGGCGATTTCTTAGTAGGCTCGTATGGTCTTCCACCAATCGAGAGGATTTTCATCGAGATGAGCTCGTTTTTCTTTAAGATAGGCCTTCAATTGACCAAAACCCAACAGAATTCTACATGTGAGGTGCTATGCGTTGGGTCACCGCTTACACGCAAAGTCCATTAACAGATTCCTTATGTGACAACTCTCAGGCAACGCTATGTATGCATAACTGAGCTATAGCTGCCACAAAGAAATTGAAGCGTATGTTGAAGAAAGTCAGAATCAGAAGAAATATACGTATAGGTCCTGTTTAGTTTTCCACCTGAAATAATTAAAAAAATTTATTATGTTCAAATGCAACCGTGGCAGTGAAGCTTGCCAATATTTGCTAATTCCTGTTCGCGCAAAACTTAATAAGTTTCTCTCATTGGGAGAGTAAGATACCTTATTATCAATCGTGCCTTATTATCTGAATTTTATTATTGGCTGATTCTTACTGGCTTTTGCATAGCGAACAGAACTATCCCTTATAGCACGATTGAGAGAATACAAAGGTTGCGCCGATCTCGGACCGCTATTCCTCTCTTAACGAATTTGACAGAATCGTTGTTTTCATGACGTCACACTGGTGCAACTTGTTTACGTTTTCCTTGCAACATTTTTTCTTCTTCTTCCATTCTTGCTCACGTTTTGGCATTTCTCTCTCGCAATTGCACCAGTGTGACGTCACACAAAAGTTATTCTCAAAAATCCTCTCTGATCGGCGCAATCTTGTATTCTATCATTCTTGCCTTTATAGCATCTCTAACGAAGCTTCTCGTAGCTGTTTCACCTACCCCTTTTTTAATTGGTAAAATTCTTACAACTGGAACTTTTCTACAATCCAACATCCTTGGTAAATATTTCGCAACTGAATTGAAATTTAAACTAAGATTATTGCATAGGCATTTCATCCTTTAACCTGTTTTAATTTCAATTCATTGTGTATATACACGTCCACATATGTACATCAGTTCACTTTTAGTATTTGTTGTTTAAACAGCAAAAAAACTTTTTTCCCCCAGATACGTATGTACGTAACATATGTACGTAAATTTATAAGGATGAGCACATACATAAGTATGAACACATATAACCCCTTCCATCATTCCTACCCAGCCAGCATTTGGCATATTCTTTTGCGAGTTAAAGCATTCCGGAGTCATTTACCTGTCGCATGGAAGAGTATTTGGGGACAATTCTTGCCCGAGATGAAAAAGCGGACCTTTTCTGATTCTTCCATATACATAAGTCGACTTTCGGAGGAAGGGAAACACCCTCATATCGGACTCTTAAATTAGCTCATTAGGAGCGTAAAGGCTCCGAAATATGACTCCGTAAAGACTCATTTATGACTCCACATGTTTGCTGGGTGTAATCAAAATTTGTAATTGTGTCCCTGTAAAATGAGTAATATACACAAAAAAATGAAAAACGTAATTGCTATTTTAGTGTCTACTGGATTTTAAACAAAGAATTCAAGCCGTAGCTGCTTAAAGAAAATACGATTTTTTACCAGCTTCAAACTGGCTCTTAGTTATACTACAATGCCAACTTGTATGCAAACTCCTGAGTTTTGCACAAAGTCTAGAGTTTTTTATGTTTTTTGTTGTAGTATGAACTATATTTTTATAAAAAAGTTCGCGGAAAAATTTAAGTAAAAAATTTTCCATACATTATGAAAAATTCTCTGTGCCAATAATTTAATTCGGCACTGCACATACATATATAGATCTTTATAATTTGGAGTGATTTTTATTTAAATTTTAATTTATCTTTTAAGTTATTTAAAAGTACTTATTACACCGTGCGTGATTAATTAAAAAAATTAGTGCATTATAGAATAACAATATGGGTACCAAATGAGAGAGAAAATTCTGTAGAATTTAAAAACAATAAAGTTGTTTAGTTTACAAGGACAAATAGGTATTAAAAATGCGCTTTTAATAAAGCTTGTCGTTTTAAGCTAATAAAGTTTGTAGGATATTTAAGGACAAAATTTGCAAAAGACATTGTCCATACAAATTCGTCTTTATGCACCAAAAAATTTGTTCTGTTTGATTCTATAAAATTTTTTCTTTTAAATAGTATTCTTATAGTTATCCTACATTGTACGGAATTTTTTAAATCATTTTTGGAAATAATCATATTTTTTAAATTCCAAAGTCCTCTTAAAAAATGTCCTGACGTCACACATTAGGTCAAATGATTACTTTTTCTGCGCGAAATTAATAGCAGCTAAAATATTGCATTATTTTAATGTAAAAAGATGGTAAACGTTAAAACAAATGTAAAGGCAGTAAATAAAATGTTAAACAGACTTAGCTTTCGTAAAACAGACTTTACTGCTTTTTTGTATGTTCACATGATGAGTATATGTGTTTAGGTAGTACTCAAAAACATTGTCCAATTAGCTTGGTTTTGACACAAGTTATTTTCTTACCATACTCAACCCCCTCCCCTTTAAAATGAGCTACATAATAAAATAAGTATGCTCACATGTACATAAATGGTTTCTTCTAGCGATTAGTTATGGCATTATCGAAATTCCTAAATTAAAATAAGAAAAATATTTACTACATGTCTCCTAGATATGTCTTGAGAAGAGATTCCTAAAGCAGTTAGTCTTCAAAATAAAATTATAGTTTAAAGAACTAACAGCCAGTTTCACCAAACTTTTTAAGTGGAAATTAACTTTAATTTAATTTTGTATTTAATTCTCATTTAAATAATTTTCAGTTTCAATAAACTATTTATTTAGGTGAGTAAAAAGTGGTTGTAAAACAGACTAGGACTAGCTTTCGCTTTCATTTGTACTGAGAGCGTTTGAAAGCTTTGGCACGCTGTGTTGTAAAAGCAGGGCTGGTATACAAGTAAGCAGCAATTACACAATGATCAGGTGATTAAACGTGTAACACCTCTGAGTGTGGTTATTCTGATTTAACTTTTATTTAAGTACAGAGCATAGGTCACTTAAATCAAAATTAAAATTGATTGGTGAAACCGAAAATTCGAAAATTAAAGTTAATTTCCACTTAAATAGTTTGGTGAAACTGGCTGTAATTCTCCCTATTATGATTGCCATTCGTACTGTCATCAGGTATGTAACTTGAGAATAGAAGTCGCTGCATCTTTTAGGCGCATCAATATTACATAGTTACATCCCGAGCTAATAAAGGGAAGGTAAAAAGCTTCATTTTCACTTGAGGTGTCAGTATTTCCAAATTCTCCACCGATGTTATTTATATTCAGAATACAAATGCTGCTTTGTGACACATTTACCAAAAATCGCTGGTAACTTCCTGAAAAGAATACGAATGTTTATGAAACTAAGTTGTTAAAAGAATGTTCAAAGCTCTATTCACTTTGATTAAAAAAAATCTATATTTCAGTCCGCAAATTCTCTCAAGGATTTGCCTTTTTGCGAAGGCTGCTCATCAATGGTCTTTGCGAATCGGCTCTAGTGTATTTGTAACATAGCCTCGGCTACGCTACAGGAGATGAAATGTAATCCAAATTGAGGCTGCTTTTTTTTTTTTGCTATCACGTACTTCCATTTTCACTATTTATCACCATTAAAATGGATTATTTATCACCAAAAAATGTTGGAGATATTTTTGGAGATAGCTAAAAATACGCAAAAAGTTTAGCTATCCTATTTTAGCACTTTAGCGATACCGAAAGTTAGAATCCGGCTGATGGTCGACACAGTTGGCTTTTTGATTTCGAAAAGAACCTCATCAGCAAGAAACGCTATGTTTTCAGATCTAAATACTTTAGCATCCTTTCCAAATTCTTTCCCATAACTTTCACATTTATTTGATAAATAATTGCAAAAAATACTCGCTTTTTCTTCTAAGAGTTTAACGGAACATTCGCAAATATCAGCAGCAACCAATTTTTTTTTCAACATGGTTGACAACCGAAAGGCTTTTCTTTTTTCGAACATCCAATCAGCCAAACTTCAAACAACTTGCCTTTTATGATAGTATGATAGCCCAGAAAAACAGGTTTTCTTGAAAACGACTAAAAACGGCAAGTTAAGTAAAACAAATTCTACTCATTACATCTTAGTTTATCCATTTCCGATTCCATTTTGTTTGCCGAAAGTTAACAAAATTGTAAAAGCTTACATAAAATCATAAATGGAAATAAATCAGAAAATTTTTGAGGTTATGCAAATAAGTCAGTTTTTTTTACAAACAACTGATAAAAAAAGTCACTTTTTTAAATTGGAACATAGGTTCTCACTTAGATATAGTTTTGTTTCCCATTTAAAATTTTCCTTTAGTTATTCGAACTTTACAAAAACAATGCACTTAAAATTTAAAAAATAAACCGGTTGCGCAAACAACGTATTAAAAACGTTTTGAAAGTGTAACTTTGGTTTAATGCTGTATAACGGTGTTTCTTATTTTACAAAAACTAAGTGAAGTTTCAGTTATTGTGGAGTATTCCCTACAGAATGGCAACAAAAAATAATGAAAAACTGCCTTTACGAAATTGGACTTTCGCACAGGCAAATGTGTCATATATATGTATATGATTTTGTGTGTGTGTAAAATTTACCGTCGAATGGTGTTAACATTGAGGTATCGTTTTAGGAAAATTGTTATGTATCTATGAAATTCTGTATTGTTTTGTTGTTCTATGAAAATTTTAATTTATCTATGAAAGGAAATACTGGTTTGCGGACGTTGTGGTGCAGTGGTTAGCAGTGTGCGCTGCCACTCCGCAGGGCCTGATTTCAAGCCCGGTTTAACCCAACGACAAATAATGAAAAACAAAAAAAGTTTTTTATAATAGCGGTCGCCCCTCGGCAGGCAATGGTAAACCTCCGAGTGTGTTTCTGCCATGAAAAACAGCTTCTCAAAAAAATAAAATCGCCGTTCGGAGTCGGCGTAAAACTGCGTGATTACATCAAGCCGCAAATCACAATCAGTTGTATGGAGGCAATAAATAGGTTATAGTGACCCGATCCTTGTTAATTTTTAACCGACTTCCAAAAAAGGAGCAGGTTATCAGCTCGTCGGAATATTTCGATAATTGTTTTTGCATCGGAAAGGTAGTGTCTCAGAGGTGGTTCCATACCAATCTGGTCTAGATATGATCATTGGATCATGAAATATATATATATATATATTTATATGAGAATTGAAGTCGGTTTTTTTTTTGCTTAAAAATTACTTGTACTGTAAACTTTCTGTTGATAATGAGTGAAAATAGTTCATGTTTCTAGCTGCATATATGGAGAAATTATAACAAAGAATCTCATATCTGAACAATCAGTTGTATGGAGGATATAAGTAATAGCGACCCGATCTTCGCCATTTTCTCTAAAAGTATTCTTTTGATAATGGGTGGAAATATTGCAAAATTTCATGTTCTTAGCTGCATAAATGGAGCAGTTATAACGAAAATTCCCATAACTGAACAATCTGATGTATGGGAGATATATGTTATAGTGACCCGATCTTTGTTATCACTGTAAGTATTTTGTTAATAATGAGGGAAACCGGTGCGGATCTCATGTTCCTACTGCATAAAGGGAGAAGTTATGGCAAAAAATCTTATATCTGAATAATCAGTTGTATGGAGGCTACAGGTTATAGCGACCCGATCCTCGCCATTTTCACTGAAAGTATTCCTTTGATAATGAGTGACAACAATGGAAAATTCCATGTTCCCGGCTACTTAGATGGAGGAGTTATAACGAAAAATCTCATATCTGAACAATCAGTTGTATGGGAGCTATATGTTATAGTGGTCCGATTCTTCCGGTTCCGACAAATGATTAATACGTTATAAAAATACACCCAGCTACCAAATACAGACGGACAGACAGACAGCCGGAGAGACGGACATGGCTAAATCGACTCAGTTTGACGTTCTGATCATTTAAGTACACATTTAAATGGGTCTATCTCTTCTTCTTCTCGTACTTACAAACATCAGACCAAAGTTATAATACCATTTCATGGTCACGAAAGGTATAAAAAAACACAAAATATACCATTAAAATTGATGTCGTTTAATTTGTCATGTTACCTAACCTCTTTCCTAACATTGTGTGTCCCGGTTTCAAGAATGCAAAAGTTGGCAAGCCTGTTTGCAATGCTAAGGACCAGTTTCTCAGTGTCTGATTAACACTAACTACAGATCAAACATCGTTATCGACACCCTGTTATATGTTATGGGGTTGATCACAATGATAACGATGTTTAACCTGCAGTTAGTGTTAACCAGACATGGGGCCGTTTTCACCATCTCTGGTTAACACTAATCTCTAGTTAAACATCGTTATCGAGTTATCGACACAATGTTATATGCATGGAGTCAGTAACGTCGGTAATGATGATTAACTAGAGTTTAGTGTTAACCAGAGATGATAAAAACGGCCCTATGTCTGGTTAACACTAACTGCAGGTTAGTTTGACAGCACTTGCAACAGAAATAAAAATTGCTGGTGCAGCACGAGAAAGTTTAAATCGATTTGCGAGATATTGCCACGTCTGACACGCTCTAATCACTGATGCTTTTTTCTTTCCCAAGTGCATCACATACCATACGACTCGGACGAGAGATCTTCCGCGATTCCCTGCAAAAAATTGTGCGACTAATCTCTAAAGAGAGTATTCTGAGATTACTCTCAATCGGGTACAATTGGGCATTAATTAGTCGCAACTAGTCTCATACGGGTACTAATGGAGGTCAATTAGTCTCGACTCATCCCTTATGGGTATAATTGGAGATCAATTAGTACCCAACTCATCTCTAACGGGTACTATTAACGATTTAATGATATGTACGCACTTAGTCAATGAAATTTCATGTGCGGCGTTGGCACACAGATAGAGTATTCGCCTAACAAAACTGAGCAACCCGGTTCGAATCTCAGCTGGCGCAAGTTTTTTTTTTATTTTTTAAAAGTGACTAGTCGCTTTTTATACCCTTTCCGGTATAAAGGTGAACAATTAGTCTCTTCATAGGACATGCTCGAACAAAAGCGATCAGTTCATTCCATATAAAGAGAGAGTTACGCGGTTTTGCAGAATGACGATACGCGGTTTTGTACTTTAAACGACGGTATGTATTTGCACTTGTGTGCGCTATAGCAGCGCCCTTATATACCTGTGCCGCTTCGCACTCATGGCAACTAGTGATGTTCTGAACTGTCGGCACCCAATACTCGGCACCCAATACTCGGCACCCAATACTCGGCACCCAATACTCGGTACCCAATACTTGAAAATAATGTCGGTACCCAATACTTTCCTTTCGGTACCCGATACCGATTCGATACATTAAACCTTCGCCATAATACGCATGTTTTATTCAACCATCACAAGCAAATAGCTAAATCTTGGTCAAATAAAACGAAATTAGCTTATTTCCTATGTTAGCCTAATTTTGACAGTTGTTTGACTGCAAATAGTGTCAAAGTAAGTTTTTGCCTCTTTCTGATTGGCTGAAGGAGAAAATTTCTGAAAATGGCAATGCCTCTTGTTCAGTATACAAGCCAAGATAGCTTTTCATAAGCCAATATAATTATGTTGGGTAAGTCCTCCATACAAAGCTAACAGCTTAAATTTCTGGACAAATAAAACACGGCTAATATAAATGGTTTTGAAGTTTGCAGATAAAAAAATCATTGCTTTTTAATATGACATCGTCAAAAACGTACAAATAAGACATTGCTTTCTCAGAAGATGAGAAATTTGTATGTATTAGGGATGTTGCGAATTTGGAATTTTAGACATCCGCGGAGGCGAATGCGAATGCGGATGTCAAATATTTTTAAGAAATAATTTTGATGAGTACATTAGGGCATTTAGGTAATTAGAAATGCAAAACTTATTAATTTTTAATAATGTTTTTTTACTTAGTAGAAAGAGTAATTTTGCTGCCTTTTTGGGTTACAGCCTGTTTCCTAACGGATCGGAAATCAAACCTGCGCCACTAAATAACTGAGGCGACAAACTTGAAACTTGACAAAATTGAAGATTCTTTTCGATTGACGCTGCACCAGTTGAGAGGACTTTCAGTTATATTTCTTTCTTTATTGCGGTGCAACAATTCCTTTTTGGGAATTGNTTTGCCTCTTTCTGATTGGCTGAAGGAGAAAATTTCTGAAAATGGCAATGCCTCTTGTTCAGTATACAAGCCAAGATAGCTTTTCATAAGCCAATATAATTATGTTGGGTAAGTCCTCCATACAAAGCTAACAGCTTAAATTTCTGGACAAATAAAACACGGCTAATATAAATGGTTTTGAAGTTTGCAGATAAAAAAATCATTGCTTTTTAATATGACATCGTCAAAAACGTACAAATAAGACATTGCTTTCTCAGAAGATGAGAAATTTGTATGTATTAGGGATGTTGCGAATTTGGAATTTTAGACATCCGCGGAGGCGAATGCGAATGCGGATGTCAAATATTTTTAAGAAATAATTTTGATGAGTACATTAGGGCATTTAGGTAATTAGAAATGCAAAACTTATTAATTTTTAATAATGTTTTTTTACTTAGTAGAAAGAGTAATTTTGCTGCCTTTTTGGGTTACAGCCTGTTTCCTAACGGATCGGAAATCAAACCTGCGCCACTAAATAACTGAGGCGACAAACTTGAAACTTGACAAAATTGAAGATTCTTTTCGATTGACGCTGCACCAGTTGAGAGGACTTTCAGTTATATTTCTTTCTTTATTGCGGTGCAACAATTCCTTTTTGGGAATTGCATCGGGTCTGCAAATGTCGGATGTATCCTCCTGACTTTCATCTTCACAATCTAGCATCACCTAGCAAGATCGCTGTTTAAACACCGTTATGTTCCAATTTGGAGCACCAATACTTTTGGTTGTTTCAGAATTTGGAGAACGTTTTTCGATTTTAGTTTTTGTAATTCATTTGTAATCCTGTCTTCTGTGACTGGTTTGAAAAATGTGCGCTTATAACGAGGTTGTGAATATTTGGATATGGCAAATAAATTATTTTCTAGGAATGAAAACTTCGAAAAAAATTATTTTTTGAAAGTCGTGGCTGTCAGCAGAATTAGTTTAAAATCTTGTTGTTTTGTTAAAAGGTACCCCATTTCTAATAATAATTTGAATTATGGAATCACGGACGATAAAGGTCACAGACTTGCTTAGTTCCCGGGTGCTTTCTTGGAAAGGTTCGCCTGTAATGAATACCTTGTAACTAGTTTCTTTTATTAATTAGATGACCTCGGCCTTTCCTTGTTGCAGGCAGTCACAATTAATTACTCACCGCTGTTGGTACCATAAGCCCTCAAATCCGTTTTTTTGTTCCGTTCCATGCGCTCAATGTGTTTTGATATATTTTTTGAGGCGAATGAACGCAAATTTTCAACATACATATGTATCAGGGACCGTAAATATCTAGTTACTTTTTTCAACATCTAAACTTGGCCAGATATTTTTAAGTCGAAAATAAAAGTCCTTTCCTAATAATAAACAAACCGCTTATCCAAATGTAACAAGTTTGGTATCAACTGAAAGAGGACTAAAATTGCTCTGAAACTGAAATATTTAAACGAGGAAAGGCAACAGAAAGCCAGCTGTTGAAAAATATTTAAATAAAAAATGTTTTTTAATTACCATAGAACAAACCTTGGGTCAGTTATATGCATTTCTTTTGAATTCAATTATAAAAAAAAAATATAAATAGAAGCGGTAGCCTTCGATAGTTATTTCTGTTTAAAGGCTATTTAAGTCCTCTTTTATTTGGTACCAAATTTGTTTAATTTGGATAAGCGGTTTGTTTACTATCCGGAAGGACTTTTATTTCGAACTTAAAAAATATCTAGCCAAGTTTAACGGTTGTGCAAAAATAACTGCTATTTACGGTCCCTGATATGTATCGTTAATACTATTTCACATAGTCGCTGTAATGCAAAAAACCACAAATAACTAAATTTTTGTATTGCCTAAAACGATGTAGGGACTTATGATTCGATGAAATGCATCATAATCAATCAAAAAGTTAATTTTGGATTTATAGTTAGTTGCGGCTTTTTGTATTTCAGCTACGATGTGATTTAAGCCGTTTCCATACTATACTAACCATATATTACATGCCAAGTCCTACTCCTCAATAGATATAAAATTCACCTTGAATTAATTCTTATTTAATTTGTGAACTTGGCTGTCGACTTATTTACATATAATTTCATCTTTATTTCGATGCGTGCTAATTTTGACAATTTACACAAAATTAAAATAAATGTTTTTGTTTTCGAGCTGAAAGACTAATAAAAGGAAACACGGAACTTAAGAATAATAAGTTTTATGAGAAAGAAATAAATAAACTTTTTTAAGAACAAGTAATTTTTAGCAAAAAAAAACCGACTTCAACTCCCATATAAAAAAAAAATATATATATATATATCTCATGATCCACTGATCGGATCTCAACCAGATTAGTATGGGACCACCTCTGAGACACTACCTTTTGCAAAAAGAATTATCGAAATCGGTTGATGCGGTCCAAAGTTATGCGTAACATACATAAAAAAAAAATAAAATAAAAAATAAAAAAAAAATATTCCGACGAACTGATAACCTCCTCCTTTTTTGGAAGTCGGTTAAAAAGTAGAAAAATACTAGCGATGCATCCACTTTTTCAACATACCTTTGACAAATAATATTCGATAGTTACATAATTCTTACCTAATTAAAGGTAATCTTTTAACGCGCAAATAGTCGACTCTCTTTTTAGCCAGCCGTTGAACATTTTCGCTGGAAATATCTACTATTATCTTACTAATTACGAAAGAAGGTCGACATAGGGGACAGTCTTAACCAGGGCTGCCAACTATCCTTAGCTATAAGGTGCCATATTGAGGATAAAAAAATGCCAAAATGTCCCAAATAGGAAAATAAAAGTGCCAAAAATGATGCCATTCTTTTTAATCCTTCCCATTTAGCAATAAAATAAGAACCACATTTCTAAAACAAAAGTGCAATGCCAAAATAAGATAAACCAGATGAATAATCCTTAGAAATTAGAAAATTTTGGTTGAAAAAAAGAAGTACAAACAAAGGATTTCACAAAAATTTATTGAAATATTACTATTTTTGAAAACTTCCATTTTGGCACTAAGTGCCAAATTGAAAAATTAAGTGCCATTTGATGTAAAATAGGGCCAAAAATGGCACGGTTTGAGCCAAGTTGGCAGCCCTGGTCTTAACGTAGAGTATCCACAGGCAAAAGCTCCGCATTGATTATTGCGAATGCGAAAGCGAATGCGAATGTTAAAATTTATGCGGAACTTCTGCGGCTGCGAATGCGAATGCGAATATTCGCAACAACCCCGGTATGTACATAAATTGTATTTTTTTTAGTAAATTTTTTTGACACTGTGATTAGTGCATTTAGTGCATTTTTTCAAAATTTGATAGCATGTTTTTGACTTTTGGGGCATATTTGTTTGCATATTTTGCTGCTTTTGTGACATATTTTAATTTTTTTAAAGCATATTTTTGATTGCCCTATTTATAACCTACTCGCACTTGTTTTTTTGTTGTGGTATTTTCTTTAACTTAGTGCATTGGGAGAGCAATATAAAAAACCGTTACCTTTTTAATTAGAAATAAATGAAAGAAGTGGCTCCATCTGGGTAGCACCCCCTCCAAGCATTTACGAAAAAAATTTATGCAATCGATTAGTCATCGATTGGTCAGGATTGGTAACTTATTTTCATCGTTTGGTCATTAGCCGTTTTTTATACTCGAGCGCACTTGTGCACAAGAGTATTATAACTTTGTTCACATAACGGTTGTTTGTAACAGCTAAAACGAATCGAGATAGATATAGACAAATGTATACATAAATGATCAGGATGAAAGAAGAAATCGATTAAGCGGTGACTTTCTGTCAGTCCGTCCGTCTGTGCACACGATAACTCGAGTAAAAATTTAGACAAATGTATACATAAATGATCAGAATGAAAAGAGAAATCGATTAAGCGGTGACTGTCTGTCCGTCCGTATGTCTGTGCACACGACAGCTCGAGTTAAAATTGAGATATCATAACGAAACTTGGTACGTGCACTTCTTTCGGGCGTAGGATGGATGGTGTTGAAAATGGGCAAAATCGGAGAGTAACCACGCCTACCTCCCATATAACGGTAATTTTCAGAAATACGAAAACTGCGATATTTTAGTAACTACTGATGATTATTCATTCAAAATTGATATTTACAATAATTTTTAAACGAAAAATAAGAATATTATAAATTTTTGAAAAATTGGCATAGCCACACCCACTTATGGTTACATGTGTATATCTTGGTAACCGCTCCACGAATTTCTTCCATATTTGGCACAGTTGTTAAANTACAATAATTTTTAAACGAAAAATAAGAATATTATAAATTTTTGAAAAATTGGCATAGCCACACCCACTTATGGTTACATGTGTATATCTTGGTAACCGCTCCACGAATTTCTTCCATATTTGGCACAGTTGTTAAACTTGGTACAGCATACCAAATGGCCGAACATTTTTAAAATCGGACAATAACCACGCCCGCATCCCATATAACGGCAATTTAGAGAAATACGAAATCTTCGATAAATCAGTAGATATTAAAGATAATTTATTCAAAATTGATGCTTGCAACAATTCTTTACCAAGAAATACGCTTATGGTAAAATTTTGGAAAATGGACGTGGCGCCGCCCACTTATGATCACATATATGTATCTCGGTAACCGTTCTACCAATTTGTACCAAACTTGGTACGGTTATTGTGCTTGCCACATAAAAGCAAAACGTAAGAAATTATTGAAATCGGGCTAAAATTACACCCGGTTCCCGTATAAAGCTAAATTTCAGAAATACGAAAACTCTGATTTTTCAATAACGGAGGAGGCTAATTTACTTCTAGTTAATAGTTACAACAATATCCTAACAATAAATAAGACTGCTAAAGAGATTTATGCGTATGGACTCTAGATCGTCTAACGCTCGAGCAATATGATAAATAAACACTGAAATTTTATCAAATTGTACATTTTTGAAAGAGGAAAGGTGTGTAAAAAACAAAAACAATATGAATATGATTATATTATAAGACCTTTAGGGTCTGAAATCACGAAAAGCCCTTCAAGGACATGGCAGAATTGAACCTTGTTTCAAGTTCACATGGGAAATCTGCTTACGACGAGATTGGAGGAAATTTTAAGAGACTAGCAGCTTGAGCAAGTCTTCAACTCCTGATGTTACAATAAATTCGTACACCCGAAGCTCTCTACCAATGGGGTGCTGTAAGTTTCCAATGGGATGAATGTAAAAAATAACTGCAATTAACTTTTCAGTGGACTTTATTTCGACTATGACTACGTGCTAATTACTTTAATTCTATTTGAAGCTAGTTTATTTTTTTACACCCCTTTCCTTTTTCTACATACAGCACCCCATTGTTGTAACATCAGGAGTTGAAGACTTGCTCAAGCTGCTAGTCTTAAAATTTCCTCCAATCTCGTCGTAAGCAGATTTCCCCTGTGAACTTGAAACAAGTTTCAATTCTTCCATGTCATTGAAGGGATTTTCATGATTTCAGACCTTTAGTAAAGTTAATATGATTTATTCATATTGTTTTTGTTTTACACACACCTTTCCTCTTTCAAAAATATACAATTTCATAAAATTTCAATGTCTATTTATCATATTGCTCGAGCGTTAGACGATCTAGAGTCCATACGCATAAGTAGCCCATTACGCCCATTTTGGGTACTTAAAGTTGACATTATAGACAATGTTTTTGTGTAAAAATAAACATTTTAAAAAATGTTAGAATCAAAAAAAAAAAACAAAAAGAAAAATGTTTACTATTTCTTTTTTTGTTTTTTGGTTTTATACGTTGCACATTAACGAAAAAAAATTTTCAATTAAAGTCCATAATAAGACGGAAGAAATGCATTTTTTTCATTAAGTTTCCTTAAAAGGTTTCCAAGATACAGCACTTTAAAGAAAGATATGTGTGGCGTTTTCTTAAAATTTAAGTCCCGTGTAAATAGGCAACCCTACGTCATATCGGCAAAATATGCTGCACGAAGTAATTTGATCGAAACAAAGTAATTTATGCTGTAATGTGAATATAGTTTAAGTCTAATAAAGTGCAAGTTGCAAGCCGATAAACGTTACCATTGATATTTTAGAATTTTTTTTGCAGGGTGTTGCGCATTTTCTTCCATACAAAATGCTTGTGTATTTTGTGCTCACACGCCTTGGCATATGCAATGGATTTGTGCCCATAAGCGGCAGCACAGTTAGTGAATCGCACAATCGTTACTGCAAACAACAAAAATTGATCAAATAAAGTATGTATGTATATGAATATGGGCATTTCCAGCGGTCGCGAACGCTACGTTCGTACGCTTTTAAAGTTCAAAAAATAAGGAAAACATAAATTCTTATTAATTTTTTTTATGTTTCAATAACATTTTGCTAGATATATCTTTGGTGCAAAAGGGATGATCTTTCGATTTTTATTTTTCAATATGTTAGAAACAAACATGCGGTCGCGAACGTACGAATAATAATGGAAGTCGCTTTTGGCTGCAAATAGAGAAATGAAAGAAACTGCGAAATGGAACAAAATATTTTAAAGCGATTAATTTTATATTAAACTAGGATAAAGGTACTTCCTAACAAATTGCGCGTTCAAATATCTCTATTGTTTTTTATTTATAACTTACGTACCGGTCGCGAACGTACGTAACTTTTATGAACATGAAATGGTATTATAAATTTGGTCCAATGTTTGTAAGTACCAGAAGAAGAAGAGATAGACCCATTAAAATGTATACTTAAATGATCAGAACGTCAAACTGAGTCGATTTAGCCATGTCCGTCTCTCCGTCTGTCTGTCTGTCCGTCTGTCTTTGGTAGCTGGGTGTATTTTTATAACGTATTAATCATTTGTCGGAACCAGAAGAATCGGACCACTATAACATATAGCTCCCATACAACTGATTGTTCAGATAAAAGATTTTCCTTATAACTCCTCCAGGAACATGGAATTTTCCACTGTTGTCACTCATTATCAAAGGAATACTTTCAGTGAAAATGGCGGGGATCGGGTCGCTATAACCTATAGCCTCCATACAACTGATTATTCAGATATAAGATTTGTTGCCATAACTTCTCCCTTTATACAGTAGGAACATGAAATTCGCACCGGTTTCCCTCATTATTAACAAAATGCTTACAGTGATAACAAAGATCGGGTCACTATAACATATATCCCCCATACATCTGATTGTTCAGTTATGGGAATTTTCGTAATAACTGCTCCATTTATGCAGCTAGGAACATGAAATGTTGCAATATTTCCACCCATTATCAAAAAAATTCTTTCAGAGAAAATGGCGAAGATCGGGTCGCTATTACCTATATCCTCCATACAACTGATTGTTCAGATATGAGATTCTTTGTTATAACTTCTCCATATATGCAGCTAGAAACATGAACTATTTTCACTCATTATCAACAGAAAGTTTACAGTACAAGTAATTTTTAAGCAAAAAACAAAACCGACTTCAATTCTCGTTTATATATATATATATATATATATATATCATGTTCCAATGATCGGATCTAGACCAGGTTAGTATGGAACCACCTCTGAGACACTACCTTTCCGATGCAAAACAATTATCGAAATCGGTTGACGTGGTGCGGTAACGTACATAAAAAAAAATATTCCGAAGAGCTGATAACCTCCTCCTTTTTTGGAAGTCGGTTAAAAATTAACAAGGATCGGGTAACTATAATCTATTTATTGCCTCCATACAACTGATTGTGATGTGCGCCTTGATGTTGTCACGCAGTTTTACGCCGACTCCGAACGGCGATTTTATTTTTATGAGAAACTGTTTTTCATGGCAGAAACCTCAGTATATCCAGTAAACAAACTTAGCTTTTTTTTCCACCAAATTTGGTCCCCATAAAGGACTAGTGTTGCAAGCAACGCTTTTTCGGCAATAAGGGTGTTGTGCAGCAATTTTATGTGGTGAAAATTATTTTAGCACTGGAAAAATGGATAGAAAAATATTGCAGTGCGATTGAACATCTCAGGTTTAAATGAAATATAAATGTATTAAGAATATTTATTTTACTAATAGATACCAATTTTTTTTTATTTTACTGTGTCGAGGTCGTTGCAGACATATTTGTAATTTAGTATTGTAAGCTAATTGTGAAATATATTGAATGCACAAATTAAATTATAAGAGCGATTTATTCCCATAGAATTGGAAATAGTGTTGATCATATACTTTAAATAAATTATGAGTCTGCGAAAATATCAATTCAGCGTATGAATATACTTCTTAACTTTTTCCCGAAAATTTACATACAGGGCCGAAATTATGCCAGTAGCATTCAAATATCGGCGCTTGGATGGAAAATTTCCGTAAGCGTCATTTTGAAAGTTTTTAGTTAAAGATGCAGTTATATATTTTAAAATTAGATATTTAGATTTTTTGTTAACAGTTTTTTGGATATCTTCTTTAGTTTCCGAGTAATTGACTGAAATCATTTGGTACAAACTACGTTAGTAATGCTGTCGTACTAAACTAATCAAGATCTTTCAAATAGCGTCATCTGTTTTTAAATATCTGCTTTAGTTTCCGACATATTCAGCCTTAGCATGAGTTTCGTTTTCTCGAACCGGGCAACCTTTTCACTTTTCGTTTCCGTGTATTCACTACGGGTGGGTGAAAACATTTCTGGCGAAATTTTGTTTGGGCGAAACTCACGATTAGGCTGATTAGTGAAAAGTGTCGTTAATTTATAAAAAAATTTATCACATGTTAAAACCGACTGCAACATTTTTGACCAATGGCGTATACGACAAAATTTTATTAAACTCATAAATGGCTGACACTAAACTATAAAATAAGATAATTTAAGAATTTCAGGAACTAGTACATAGCATTCTCCGACACTTTGGAGAAAATCTGTAGTCGTGTTTCTGAGAAATTGCATTCCAAACTTCGATGGTGATTTCCCGAAACCTGCCGAAAGTAACAAGCAACGATCTTTTATCCAGGCGATGAAATAACATTTAGCTAAAATATGAATCTAAATAAATTATAATTGTCATTATTTTCGCAGTTGAAGTATATGCCAGGCGAGTAACAGGTAAATACATACATATGTAAAAGCATAAACAGATCAACTCGGAAATTAACTGCAGTTCATCCGGATTAAGTCCGAGTTAATCCGGATCAACGCTGTCGTCTGTTTAAGCTTTAAGTATACCTAAATTAGCACGTTGAGCTTGTATAATTATCTCTCTCTAATGCATTAATTCTATAAACGTCAGGACCAACGCCCGACGCAGTTATGTGTTTTTTTAATAACGGCTCTATGACAAAATATTCAAGAAATAAATTCTTAGATTTTTATTTACTTCATTTCATACATTAATATTGGCCTGATTTTTTTTTAATAAATACCAGGAATAAATATTTAATAAAAAACTATTTAACTTAAGTTTAACCAACTTTTAGTTGCTCGGAGCTAATTTTGGAACGCTTCATGAAATATTTTCATAGACGGTAAATGCAATCCTGGGTGCATCGTTAATGAGCTGAAAAAACAAAACAAATTAAATTTGTGGCATGGAGCCTCTTAAAAAGCCTTTACAAACGGCAATGGAATTTTGACACTATTCAAGGAATTGTGAATATAAGCTGCCTTCCATTTGGCATATTTGTGGGTTAAACCTTCAGAAAGTTATAAAAAAAACATTATTTTCTATTTTTATTATTATATATTTTTGAAATAAAAATACTCCACCTTGTACACGAGAAAATTTCTTTAAACAGCAGTTTATTAATATTATCTTCACGGTTACCGAAATCACCAACCTCAACTTAGTGGCCACAGTAATTTGGAAGCTTTCTTAAAGTGGGATCCAACACTGAATATTTCTTGTCACTTAGCACGTTGAGAAGGCCAAAAAAAAGTTCGCCAAATATTTGGAGCACATCTTAAATAACGCCACTCGATTTATAACATTTCTATTAAACACAATTTAATTTAATTAATTACTTTTTTAATACATAGATATGCTGCAACCAGGCACTTACTTTCCCAAATTCCATCTTGCTTATCGGCATAATTTACCAAATGTGCCTGAGCTGCTACCTCATACTAATAACTTCATTTTCCAACTGCGCCTTCTTTGTTGCCTCAACATATCTGACAAAGTCATAAAATTTACATGAAACAATAGAAATCGCAAAAATTAGCAAATAAAATACTCCCTTCTTTTTGTTTTGTTGTCAAATTTCTGAGAAATGTGAATTCACCACGATACAATACAGAAAGAACAAGGACCAGGAATGTAGTTTTAAGTATTCAGTGGCAATGCACAGAGCGTTCCGAGTAGCAAAATTAATTTGTATTAAATATAACATTAAACGGTGGTTCTAATACATTTTTTTTATATTATTAATCAGAATACATAGATTATATGGTATTTCTTTCAAAAATTATGCATTTTTTTTAATATTTCTAAGTTTCTATCATTAGTGCTGAAAAGCAATCCTGCATGTAAGAAAAATATGTGGTACCTAAAAACTCACCTCTGGAAACTTTATCCCCACAAAGGACTTCACCACAGTTTTCTTACTGGATATACTGAGGCAGAAACACACTCGGAGGTTTACCATTGCCTGCCGAGGGGCGACCGCTATTAGAAAAAACTTTTTTTGTTTTTCATTATTTGTCGTTGGGTTAAACCGGGCTTGAACCCAGGCCCTGCGCAGTGGCAGCGCACACTGCTAACAACTACACCACAGCGGCCGCAAACCAGTATTTCCTTTCATAGAACAACAAAACAATACAAAATTTCATAGATACATAACCATTTTCCTAAAGCGATACCTCAATGATAACACCATTCCACGGTAAATTTTACACACAAAAAAAAATCATATACATATATATGATACATTTGGCTGTGGGAAAGTCCAATTTCGTAAAGGCAGTTTTACATTATTTTTTGTTGCCATTCTGTAGGGAATACTCCACAATAACAGAAACTGCACTTAGTTTTTGTAAAAAAAAAAACCCCGGTAATAAAGCAATAAACCAAAGTTACACTTTCAAAACGTTATTAATACGTTGTTTGCGCAACCGGTTTATTTTGTAAATTTTAAGTGCATTGTTTTTGTAAAGTTCGAATAACTAAAGGAAAATTTTAAATAGGAAACAAAACTATATCTAAGTGAGAACCTATGTTCCAATTTAAAAAAGTGACTTTTTTATCAGTTGTTTGCAAAAAAACTGACTTATGTGCATAACTTCAAACATTTTTTTACAATTTTGTTAACTTTCGGCAAACAAAATGGAATCGGAAATTGATAAACTAATATGTAATGAGTTGAATTTGTTTTACTTAACTTGCCGTTTTTAGTCGTTTTCAAGAAAACCTGTTTTCTGGGCTATCATGCTATCACAGAAGGCAAGTTGTTTGAAGTTTGGCTGATTGGATGTTCGAAAAAAGAAAAGCCTTTTCGGTTGTCAACCATGTTGAAAAAAAATTTGGTGCTGCTGATATTTGCGAATGTTCCGTTAAACTCTTAGAAGAAAAAGCGAGTATTTTTTGCAATTATTTATCAACTAAATATGAAAGTTATGGGAAAGAATTTGGAAAGGATGCAATTTGGATTACATTTCATCTCCTGTAGCGTAGCCGAGGCTATGTTACAAATACACTAGCGCCGATTCGCAAAGACCATTGATGAGCAGCCTTCGCAAAAAGGCAAATCCTTGAGAGAATTTACGGACTGAAATTTCGATTTTTTTTTTATCAAAGTGAATAGAGCTTTGAACATTCTTTTATCAAATTAGTTTCATAAACATTCGTATTCTTTTCAGAAAATTACCAGCGATTTTTGGTAAATGTGTCACAAAGCAGCATTTGTATTCTGAATATAAATAACATCGGTGGAGAATTTGGAAATGAAACCTCAAGTGATAATGAAGTGTTTTTTGAAGACTAGCTGCTTTAGGAATCTCTTCTCAAGACATAGCTAGGAGACATGTAGTAAATATTTTTCTTTTTTTAATTTAGGAATTTCGATAATGCCATAACTAATCGCTAGAAGAAACCATTTATGTACTTGTGAGCATACTTATTTTATTATGTAGCTCATTTTAAAGGGGAGGGGGTTGAGTATGGTAAGAAAATAACTTGTGTCAAAACCAAGCTAATTGGACAATGTTTNTGAACATACAAAAAAGCAGTAAAGTCTGTTTTACGAAAGCTAAGTCTGTTTAACATTTTATTTACTGCCTTTACATTTGTTTTAACGTTTACCATCTTTTTACATTAAAATAATGCAATATTTTAGCTGCTATTAATTTCGCGCAGAAAAAGTATTCATTTGACCTAATGTGTGACGTCAGGATATTTTTTAAGAGGACTTTGGAATTTAAAAAATATGATTATTTCCAAAAATGATTTAAAAAATTCCGTACAATGTAGGATAACTATAAGAATACTATTTAAAAGAAAAAATTTTATAGAATCAAACAGAACAAATTTTTTGGTGCATAAAGACGAATTTGTATGGAAAATGTCNAAAATTTTATAGAATCAAACAGAACAAATTTTTTGGCGCATAAAGACGAATTTGTATGGACAATGTCTTTTGCAAATTTTGTCCTTAAATATCCTACAAACTTTATTAGCTTAAAACGACAAGCTTTATTAAAAGCGCATTTTTAATACCTATTTGTCCTTGTAAACTAAACAACTTTATTGTTTTTAAATTCTACAGAATTTTCTCTCTCATTTGGTACCCATATTGTTATTCTACAATGCACTAATTTTTTTAATTAATCACGCACGGTGTAATAACTACTTTTAAATAACTTAAAAGATAAATTAAAATTTAAATAAAAATCACTCCAAATTATAAAGATCTATATATGTATGTGCAGTGCCGAATTAAATTATTGGCACAGAGAATTTTTCATAATGTATGGAAAATTTTTTACTTAAATTTTTCCGCGAACTTTTTTATAAAAATATAGTTCATACTACAACAAAAAACATAAAAAACTCTAGACTTTGTGCAAAACTCAGGAGTTTGCATACAAGTTGGCATTGTAGTATAACTAAGAGCCAGTTTGAAGTTGGTAAAAAATCGTATCTTCTTTAAGCAGCCACGGCTTGAATTCTTTGTTTAAAATCCATTAGACACTAAAATAGCAATTACGTTTTTCATTTTTTTTTTGTGTATATTACTCATTTTACAGGGACACAATTACAAATTTTGTTTACACCCAGCAAACATGTGGAGTCATAAATGAGTCTTTACGGAGTCCTATTTCGGAGCCTTTACGCTCATAATGAGCTAGTTTAAGAGTCCGATATGAGGGTGTTTCCCTTCCTCCGAAAGTACTTATGTATATGGAAGAATCAGAAAAGGTCCGCTTTTTCATCTCGGGCAAGAATTGTCCCCAAATACTCTTCCATGCGACTGGTAAATGACTCGGGGATGCTTTAACTCACATAAGAATATGCCAAATGCTGGCTGGGTAGGAATGATGGAAGGGGTTATATGTGTTCATACTTATGTATGTATGGGTATGTGCTCATCCTTATAAATTTACGTACATATGTACATGAGAAAACATCATTCGGCACGTATCTGGGGGAAACAAGTTTTTTTGCTGTTTAAACAACAAATACTAAAAGTGAACTGATGTACTTATGTGGACGTGTATATACACAATGAATTGAAATTAAAACAGGTTAAAGGATGAAATGCCTATGCAATAATCTTAGTTGAAATTTCAATTCAGTTGCGAAATATTTACCAAGGATGTTGGATTGTAGAAAAGTTCCAGTTGTAGTTAGAATTTTACCAATTAAAAAAGGGGTAGGTGAAACAGCTACGAGAAGCTTCGTTAGAGATGCTATAAAGGAAAGTTTTGTTCGCTATGCAAAAGCCAGTAAGAATCAGCCAATAATAAAATTCAGATAATAAGGTATCTTACTCTCCCAATGAGAGAAACTTATTAAGTTTTGCGCGAACAGGAATTAGCAAATATTGGCACGCTTCACTGCCACGGTTGCATTTTGAACATAATAAATTTTTTTAATTATTTCAGGTGGAAAACAAAACAGGACCTATACGTATATTTATTCTTATTCTGACTTTCTTCAACATACGCTTCAATTTCTTTGTGACAGTCATAGCTCCATTATGCATACATAGCGTTGCATGAGAGTTGTCACATAAGGAATCTGTTAATGGACTTTGCGTGTAAGCGGTGACCCAACGCATAGCACCTCACATGTAGAATTCTGTTGGGTTTTGCTCTATTGAAGGCCTATCTTAAAGAAAAACGAGCTCATCTCGGTGAAAATCCTCTCGATTGGTGGAAGACTATACGAGCCTCTAAGAAATCGCCTTATGGGAGAAAAGGCAGCAAGATTACTTTTTTTGAAATATAATATGCCGCTTTTGAACTTTGACAACCAGATTTAAACACTGGTTAAGCACTCGTTCAATGTTCTAATAATTCACAAAACTTATAAGTAATAAAAACGATGACTTAAGTTGATTATAGCTTTTTTAATGTTATTTCTAACATTCGCATTCGCACATTCGCTTTCCGAAAATTCCCATCCGCATTCGCGAATGTGAAAAATGTAACATTTGAAACATCTCTAGTACATATGTACAAATTAGGGATGCCAATACCGGGATTTGAGGTCCGAAAATACCGGGATTTCCTTGCATTATTCGATTAAGAATTTCCACGATTTAGCTTTCCCTGATTCCATATATACACATTTGATGTCGCCTTTTTTGCCTATTGTACCTTTGAAAAAGTGATTTTAGCGAGGAAAAAGCCCTTATTCCTGATAATATAAAAGGTTCAAACGTTCCATATTTAAATTGGGCGCCACTTGAATGAACTCAAGTCGAGCGCACGTTTAGTATATTCAAGGCAGTGTTAAATCCTGTTCTGTTACAAAAAAATCAAGTAGATAATGAAGAAAATCGATGGATGAATAAAGAAGAAGAAATAAGTGGTCATATGAAAATACGCAAATAAAGAAGAAAAAGAATGTTACTCATACGCCATGTACATATATATATAGGAATTGGATATGTAGTTGCGTCGCTTGAACATTTTTCCTGTAAACCAGTGTTATTTTTCAGTGTATGTCTTTTTTTACTGTCTTCGTTTGCCTTTTTTGCTATTTCTAGTGCCTTTTCCTGCCTATTTCGCAATTTTATTTTGCCTTTTCCAGCCTATTTCGTTATTTTATTTTACTTTTTATAGATTTTAGGCCCTAAATAGGCTGGAAAAGGCAAAATAAAATTTCGTTGTTTTATTTTGCCTTTTAATAGATTTTAAAAAATCCGTTCCCTGATCATTACTTTAAAAATTACCTGGTATTTTCATTATTATTTGTGATGTATGCGTGCCTCAATCACATAGTTTTTTAAATACAATTTAAAAGATTTATTACTTTTAGATTGGGTCTGATTTAATAAATATGAGAGTTTTGCAATATTTTATCGTAAATTTTAAATAGTTTTATTTCATGGTATGTTTAAATGCTTTCAGATATTGAATTTTTACTCATATTCATAAAAGTTATGACTACATGTGAATCCCGGGATAAATCACGAGATCCCGGGATTACTGAGAAAATAGACCGAAATCCTAGGATCACAATATTCCTCATATTTTGGCAGCCCTAGACATATTTCAATAATGCTGACTGCTAATTTTGGCTTAATCAGCCTTACCCTGTTTTCTTACGCTTTATTCGAGTGCTAGCCAATAAGGCGAAGAGTATTAAGAAAAGAAAAATGTGTTTTGTGTATACATCAGTGTGCACATATCGATGGCTGAGTAGAAGATCAACCTATCTCGGCAGCCAGTTCCAAACCGCCCTATCTCAGAAAATTTTTGAAGAACGCCCTACTGCGGAATAGGATTGCAGAACGCCCTATTTCAGACTTGATTGAAAAACACCCTATCTCAGAATTTTGTTGAAGAATGCCCTATTTCAGCTGCCATTCAAAAACGCCCTATCTCAGCATATTTTCAATGTATGTATTTTCGTTTGAAATAGGGCGTTTTTGAATCGGCAGCTGAGATAGAACATCCAAAGTTTAATCAAGTCAGCCCAATAGCTCAAAACTGAAAAATTTGCAGATTCATGCTTCTGGCATAAAATTTAAATTTCTTTGCAAATGGTATGGCGCATTTTCTTCCATAAGATGGTTGTATTGAGAAAAGTGAAAAAAGCCGTAACCAAAAAAAAAAACTTTCAAAAGCAATGCGATTTTGAGCTGCTTAAAACTTTAACTTTATTATATTAAAATTGAATGGGGTACAAAACTGCATACTCAAAAAAATTCTAAAAAAATAGATTTAAAAATTTGCTTAAGCTCTGTATAAAGCTTGATTTACATGAGGGATATTCACGATCCGATGCTTACTGTCTAGCATGGTGCATAGAAAGGATAAAAAGCATGACTGGCTAATTTTTTTGTTGTTTGAACACATGAAACAACAACAATCATGCTATTCATGCTATTTATGCACCATGCTATACAGTGTGCACCGGATCGTTAATACCCATGAACGAACGAATAAGATCACCCAGGACGGCGTGCGAGAAAACAGTATTTTTTTTGCAATGACGTCATTTTTTCGCCATGTGAATGAAAAGGAACGAAACCATGTGTGTGAATGAAACAACCGATTAAAAAATTACGTCATCAATTATTTATTTTTTTCTCAAATGCATTTACAAATACACGGTTGCCGTGCTGGGTGATCTGTTTAGTTGGTTCATGGTTAATACTCCTATAGTTTTGGTTAAAGCCAGAGACTGGCTTGCGTTGAACGCCAACTATTGCATACTCAATCAGTACTGCTGCTTTGTATGACTGAGCAGCGCGTTGACTTAGTAGTATCGATACATGGTGTAAAGAACTGAAGGTGGCGCATTCCCGAAACCGCTGCTTTGGTTTTGCCGACTTTGACGGTTATGGCAATACGTAAACAAACTTTTTGTTTAGAAACAAGTGCGGACGTATTGCAAAGTATTGTGTACTTTCAAGTGATAAATCGAAGTAATTCGTGCGTTCTAAAGTAAAAACCGTTTTATATGTAATAAAAACTTTATAAAAATGTCGTGTCGTGTGTTGACTTGCAGCAGCCGTAGGGGTAAAGCCCCCAAAAGCAGTTTTTAAATAGTTAATTAATAAGACCTATTCTTTTGAACACATTTCAAGAGTGGCTGTATATCTTTTGTNATGTAATAAAAACTTTATAAAAATGTCGTGTCGTGTGTTGACTTGCAGCAGCCGTAGGGGTAAAGCCCCCAAAAGCAGTTTTTAAATAGTTAATTAATAAGACCTATTCTTTTGAACACATTTCAAGAGTGGCTGTATATCTTTTGTTAACGTTGTACTTAATTTGCTATATTCAAAGATGGCTTGAGAAATTGGTGAATCGTGAAGAAAACACTTTTTCTCACTGCAAATTCACAACTGTCAACTCATTGTTCTTCGCCATATTCTTTGTTTATCTGTTGCCACAAATGTCATTCTGCGGGAATGCGCAATCTTATATTCTATCGTTCTTGGTATCGATACCTAAAAGAAATTAGAGGATGACTGAACACCAGCGCATAGCGTGCTGTCTTGCAAATACAGCCACCACAAGTCACAAGTCACAGATCACGGTTGCCAATTCCAATTTATTTTTCGGACCAAAAAGTGGACCAAATGGTAAAAAATTGACCAATTTTTATTACATCGGGAAATTGAGTGGAGTTTATTCTTCTTTATCAAGAAAATATGCTAATTAAATTTTTATGACGTTTTTTTTTTATATTGCACCCAAAGTGCCTTACAATTGTATATTATTCACATTATATTGTTAATTTCGTTTTTATTAACGCTTAATCAAAAAAAATTGCGCTCAGCTGCTGCGGAACTGTGAGGCAGACTAAAAATGTTATGAACTAAGTCACACAGTTTTCCAAAGGCCGCTTCACCTAATCCATTTTTAATCAAACTTATACTACGTTTAAACGCACGCATTATTTGCAAATAACAACAAATTATTTGCAAACAATAACATTCTTAGGTTTATTTTCTTTTTCGATTTTTTCTTTTCATAATCAAGACGTGACCATTTTTAACTTTATTCTCTTTTTCGATGGTCATGTTATTGCCTTTTTATAATCAGGTAATATTAGAAAAGAATTTTTCATCGTCGAATAAACTGTGAGTTAGGTATTTGCAAATTATTTTCATTTGCAAATAGCTTACGTATAAACGTAGTACGTAAAGATCCCAAAAACGTTCTATATTGGTACAGTTTTTGAAGTTGCCCTCACTCAGCCTCAATTTGCGAAATTGAAACTCAATTTTGTCTGTATCATTTAACAATGCAGGAAATTGGTCGAGTAGCGGCAAAATTGATACATACTTCAGTATCAGAAAGAACTTTATGTGGTGTAATAATGTCAAGATATTTTATATCTTTTCGATTGAAATCGAATATTATTTCCATGTGCTAAATGCTATGATTAAAATTTTGCTACCTTTCCATATTTTTGCCAGCAACTTTAATATTGGTCACCGAGAAATTGAAATTAGAAAGAAATCGCGAAATTTTTGGAAGCGTGCATTGAGTGCTGAATATCGTCATTGAAAACACGAAACGATTGTATGAAGTGAAAGGGTAATAACCAGGGAACGGATTTTTAGGACCTAAAAACCTATAAAAAAGGCAAAATAAAATAACGAAATAGGCTGGAAACGGCAAAATAAAATAGTGAAAAAGGCAGGAAAAGGCACTAGGTGTTGCAAAAAAGGCAAAACAAAATAGCGAAAAAGGCACTAAAAAAGACAGAAAATACGAAGAACAACCAAAAAATGCATTTATTTTAGAAATGTTTATATTACAAGTAAAAAGAGAAAAACTATGAACTAGTTTCATTATATGGAAAATTTGTACTTTGAATCTTTGACTATTTTATCCTTTCGAGTTTCTAACTCATACAACTTTAATCTGTATAGTTGTAGTAACATTGAACCACAAGATGCATTTTGAAGTTTTCTGGCATCATTTTCATTCGATTTTCGCGAAGAAAAGCCTTGAATGTACTAAATGTGCGCTCTACGTAAGTTGATAGAAGTGGAGTCCAATTTAAATATGGAACGTTTGAAATGTTCATATTATCAGGAATAAGGGCGTTTTCCTCGCCCTTTACAATTTTATCCACACCCCTTATTGTCTCCAAGCCTTCGTTAGCTGAGAAAACGGCTTTGAATTTTTCCAACACCAATTTGGCAAGAGGTCTCTGTGCTTCTATAAGCCGCATGGGCAATGTGTATATTTTTTAACCTTAAAAAAAAATTGTAAATGCTATAATCATTTTTTTAAAGGTAGAAAAGGCAAAACAAGGCAAATATCTTAAAAAAGGCAAAAAAAGGCAACATCAAATGTGTATAATATATATATGTATATATATATTATATGGAATCAGAGAAAGCTAAATCATGGACATTCTTAATCGAATATGCTCTATCTCGTTAGCAGAAAAAAAGGCAATTTCCATAAAATCCGTTCCCTGGTAATAACCAAAGGCTTGTGATATGGACCATTTTAAAAAGAATTGGGCCAATGGACCAAACGAAATAAAATGGACCAAATCTGGTCCATTTGGACCAAAACGGCAACCGTGATACTGATACTGACTTCGGCAAAACAGTACTCCGAATTCTCGTTCACGAAACTGGCAAACGCGGCATTTGAACGGTTGCGGAAAGCATGAGAGCTCATTGGGACGGTTGGCGAAGCAAGACGCCGCAGTTCATTTGTTGCACAAGTCGATTGACTTGTTGCCGAAAGCCATTTGACGTGTTGCCGAAAGCACGACGAATGTAGTAAAGGGTAATTTATCGTCTCGTATGTATGTATGTATTTATAGCGCGACTATCATTCAATTGTTTACTCACTGCTGGCGCCAAGAGCGTGTTGGCAGGCTAGTTGCATGAACGAAAGACACAAGATCACACGGGAAGGAAAGAACGAAACAAGTTATTTTCTAGCTGCCGAAATCTCGACGCCATCTTTGTTGTAAGAAGTAAACAACGAAGAGAACGGAGAAAACCGCGAAAACCGCGAAATTGTTGAACGCATGAAAAATCATTTTTATTATGCAAATTCTTCTATAAATCATGCCGTTGTGTTAAATTACTCTTTATCTTATGTGTACACACGTTGTCACAAGCGAAAATGAAGAAAATTGCAGTAAAAAGCCACCACCAAATTGTAAACAACCACCAATGGTAAACAAACGGCTAATGTCAAAATCGTTCAACGTTTTTCCTAAATGCGATTCTAAAGAGCGAAATACACCACACAAGCGGCTTGTCAAACATTCTTCAAACCTACTTTTCCCATTTCGCCATACACCATGCAAACATGACTCGTTCAAGCAAAGAATTTTAGTTTTCTTCCAGTTCGCAATGCTAAATATTATGGTTTTCTTTCATTTTNATTTCGCTTGGTTTGTCAAGCCGCTTGTGTTGAGTATTTCGCTCTTTAAGAGCGCCGTCAAACCTTCAAACACCCCCATACACAGCACAAATGGCTTGAAGCAAAGGGAAATTTCGCTTGGTTTGTCAAGCCGCTTGTGTTGTGTATTTCGCTCTTAACGGGCTACTCTCCTGCCCGCGTGATCTTGTCTTTTTGGTTCATGGGCTAGTTGTGAGGAATGTGCATACCCTGCAAACCATTTTTCAGAGTATTCTGCATTGTAAAGAATTTTTAAAGAATTCGTTAAGATTTAATTCGATTTTTTGCCGAATTTTCTAAAATAAAATAAATTACGCACTCTTCCATTCTTTTACGGAATTTCGGAAGAAAATCTGTGAAGCAACGAAAATAATGGTGCTATGCGAAGAATATCTTTCAGAATTTTTCCAGAATTTTCTTTATTTTTCGTACAGAAATTTCTTTACGAGTTCGTGTCAACCACTTTCTTTGAAAATTCGTAAAAAAATCGTTACAGAAATGAGATACTCCTAACGATTTCCTTAAGATTTCGGGAACTTTGGTTTGCAGGGTACGTACGTATGTATGTATGTTTTTTTGTACATATCAATGCTTCATTTCAAACAAGCAAATGCTGAATTTTTTTTTTAAATACGGTATCATGACTTCGGCAACCCATCAAACAAGCAACAAATGAAATGGCTTTCAGCAACAAGTCAAACGCAAGATTTATACATAGAAGGTCGCGCAATCCGCGAAATAAAAATTGCCTCTCTCTGCGCATATCGTCTCAGGGCGATTTTTTACTTTCACGCCTTCATGCCGAAAAGCCACAAAACTGGATTTTTTACAGCGGCCAATTTTTGCGAAATTAGCATTTAAATTCACTATATCCCAGACGTTTATGATTCGATTGATTTGAAATTTGTACACAATAAACAAGATTCTATTCTGAAGAAGATGAGTCTAACTGCATGTCTTAATGCTTATTTAAAACGAAATGGCGGATATTTTAACATTTTTATAAAAATTAAGGAGGTGATTTTTACAAATGCAAAAATTGTGTTATGAAGTTTAAAATTTTTGTTTTGTTTTAATGCAGCATTAAAGACAAATATATACGGATATTTTTGGGAAAGTTTCAGGTTTAGATAACAAGTAGTTCTAAAGTTATAACAATATTATGATGACACCCACGAGCGGTCAATTATTTTGATATTTTCAAAAACAAAAAAAAACTAAAACATTCATAATATGAATTTCACACATATATATATTATTATTGATTCTAATTCGAGCTAACTGAATATCTAATTGCATTAGCAGAAGTCAATTAGATTTCTAATTGTAAAGGTAAACCAATTTTTTTTGCTAATGGCAACTAGTTGCAATTAGTTTTACCATTGGAATAAAAATTTCAATTATCTAATGGGAATTAGTTGAACTAAATCTAATTGTTTAATGAATTAGAGAATTTCACAAAAGAAGGTTAATTAGCAATCATTAGCATTATCTAATCATTATTCAACAAGTATGGTCTCAAGTATTATGGGCTATAAAACTCCATACCTTAAATTGTTCACAAAATTCAGAGTAAAAATTTCGAAATTTAGACGATAATTTTTTGAATTTCTCTAAATGTTGTATTTAGCTTGAATCCTTGATTTTAAAATGTTTGGCTAAAACGTAAACAATATTCTTATAAAATAATACCAAAAAATTTGGCTTGAAAAATATTAAAAAAAAATCACCAAGCGTTTTTTGAGTTACTGTATTTATCTATAATAACTCCAGTTTATATTTTTTCAAATCGTGAAGTTTCGTTGTTTCCTTTAGTTAATTACTTTCGCTTTTGGTTGAAGGAAACTGAGCAGATGCCATTTATATGATCTCTTATGGAATTAACTGAAGAAATAACAAAACTATAGTTGTCACTAAGATAACTAAAAAAATTGTTGGTAGATATTTTCCACAATTGGTAGATTTTTTTCAAGTGGATGGTAAGTATTTTTTTTTCGTCAGTGGCAACCCTGTCATGGTTGCCGCAAATGGTAACTTTCTACCAAAATTGGTAACTTTTAAACGGTTTGGTAACTTGGTAACTTTTATTTCATTTTGGTAACTTTTGCAACTAAACATCTATTTCCATTACTAGAAAGAAATGAATTATGTTTTGAATGTGCGTAATTATAAAAACCCTTCGAGTTACAGTGGCAGCACTACTGACACTTTTACAAAATTACTTCGATTAAATTAGAGTCATCTCATATTCGAATACTGGAAATATTTAAATTACAGTGGCAGCACCAAGCGCTGCACTTTTAAAACAACTTTCGAATTTTTGCGATAAATTTTGAATTCTACCCTCTCACATATTAATACTGGCCATTTGGCAATTTTTGGTAAGGCAATTTTTGGTAAGGTAAGGTAAATCGTTTTGATTATTCCGAAAAAAAAAAAAAATGCCGCGTGCTTTTTACCAGACCCATCTACCGACATGTATTTCGACACCTACCGACTTATATTTCGACGTACAATAGCTTATGAAAAACTGAAAAAATAGCAAAAAAATTTGCAATTTGCGCAGTTTACTCGAAATGCTATTATTCCGTGAGTCGCAGGTGCAAGTATCGGCACATTCCGAACGAAAAATTACACTGAAAATGGCACAACGCCGAAACCGGTTAGTCTCCAAACCAAATTTGAAAAGGGATGATGGAAAATCGTTCCACATTACATCATACTCCTACCCTGTCGGAAACACCAACAACGAAAATGAGAATAACGGCACATGCAGTAATTAATTGATAGAAAAATATTTTCTAGTAAAAAAAAATATTATACAGTATATTTTGCTTAGCCGCCCATCCTTCTTTGCACGAAAAACTTGTGCACTTAACCGAAAAAAGCACTTAAGCGAATTTTCTTTACTACTTCAATGAGGAAGGTATCCGAATCCCTGTGAAACCAAATGATGGAGGAGCACATACCACGTAGAAATTACTGCAAGCGAAATTTTTACCGAATGGTATCTAATTATCTATATAACTACATTAATTGATAGCCATTTTCGTTGTTCTGCGAGATGAGCAAAATAAATAAAAGCTTGTAAAATTAGGTAATTGTAGGGCCAGTGCAGGTAAACCTAATACTTTCTTTGATAGTTAATAATAGTTGCACAATTTTTAAGGCAGGTATCGCCAATGTGCAGGTAGGTTGAATGCATCTATCGGAGGAGTTTCCTTATAAATGTTAAGAATAATGCCGGAAATGCGCATTTTAGGGTAGGTATCTTAAATGTGCACTTAAGCATAAAGGCAGCAAAGCAAAATATACTGTAATTGTCAATATCATTTTCAATCTTGATAATTTATCAAGAAAATAGATTTAAACTTCTGTGCTAGAACTGGGAGCTCTTGATAAATAATCAAAAATTGATAAATTATAAAAATTTTGAATTTATTAAGTGCACAGAACCGGGCTGTAAGTATATACATATTTGTTATGAAATATAGCAGTGTTATTCAGTATATTTTTTTCTCACTGAAGTAGTGAAGATTTTGATAACTTTATTTTTACTTTTATTTTAGATAACTTAAGAGATTTTGGTAGAAAAAAATGTTGGCGAGTGGCAACCATGACGGCGGTTGCTGGTTTCAGGCACCTTCACTGGAAATACTGTTTTGCCGAAGTCAATATCAGTATGAGCTGTTATAAGTATCATTCACTTGTGGTGGCTGTATTTGCAAGCACTGTACGCTATTTGCTGGTGTTCGTTCATTCCCCGTTTTTAATGTTAGCAGGCTTATAGTCACAAAATCAGCTTCGTTGCCAGTCTCTGATTAAAGCATGAAGCATATTTTTTTTGAAAAAGTAACAAAAAACTTTTAACTTTAAAAATCTGGCAAATATTTAACAAAAATCTCCATGCACTTCGCTCTGTAGCTTATATTTTTCATATCCATGAATCAAGTGTTATTATTCCCGAGCGCACTTGTTCACATAACGGCTTTTTGTAACAGTCAGAATGCAAGAATGATAGAATACAAAGATTGCGCCGATAGGGGTGCAAAAATTTTTCGTTCTGCGCATCTACGTCATAATATAAAAGTTGTTGTTGGCGATCTGTCAAATCGCATACAATTTCGACGAAAAAAAGTAAATATAGCATAAAATTTAGTTGAAAGTCTAAAATAAAACAATCTGGTGGCAATTTATTGAATCGAGAAGACGGTAAATTTATTTTGTGTTTCTTTTACATTATTTATATTATTATTTTATTTCAGGTAGTGGGTAGGGCGTTCAAATAAAAATTGCATTCTGTGGCCGCCGTTGCGCTGGCAAATGGAACGAGTAAGATTTCCAAATGAAATTGAAGCCACAGCAAATAGTGCATAGCTCCAAGGCTTGGAAACAAATATAGAAGCTATACGATGCCAGAAAGACTACAGAGAATCGAAGAGCGCTAACCAGGAAACAGCGTAAAAGGGCCAATTCGTTGAGCAAGGGCGTGCTCATAGCATGGTAAGTAGCATCTGCGACAATACATTACTTTTTACTAACTTCCAATGCGTACTTATTTCAGGAAATACAATGCAAACGGTGCCAACATAAAATTAAACTGCCAAGGCATAAGCAAGAATTTTTACCTGAAACTGTGACGCCTGCCCACAGCATCAAATAAGGATATCGTTCCAATGAAACCCAATATTAACGACGTATTTTGACGACGATGAACTCTTTGCGAACGCTCCGGGTTTTCATCACCGGGCTTGTAAATTGATGGCACGGAGCCTCGTTTCAACAATCTTCTTTTTTGCATAACCTAGAAATGTTTTAAACACTTTCATTAATATAAACACAATAAACGAAATAAATAAACATCCTACCCATTTCGAACTGCAGACTATTTTCAAAATCTTCACTTGCAAAGTGATGCATGCAAATATAGCAAGTTTTAAATTGGAAATCCTTGCTTTGCCGGCAAAACTGGATCCACTTTTTCCTAAGTTCTGGATCTGAAGGAAAAGTAAACAAACTGCACTCTGCCGCCGTTTTTCCACATTTCGCAACTGCGCACTTCATTTTACAACGTTTTTATTTTATAACTTTAACAAAAATATCACAAATCAATACGTTTTCCTCGCAAACCAATACGCTTCCCACCAAAAATTTTATATTATGACGTCAACACTCGAACAGCTGATTTGTAAACAAGAGTAACGGACCTGCGCAAAGCGCAATCTCTTTATTCTATCATTCTTGGTCAGAATGAATCGAGATAGATATCGACAAATGTCAAGAATGATATAATACAAGATTGCGCCAATCGAGCTGAGAGCAACTGGCCGTGACGTCAAAAAATACCAGAATGAGAGAGCAAGACGAACTCGACAAGAAAAAGAGGAAGCATCGACCAAAAGGCAGTGTTGCCAAGTTTTGACTTTGAAAAAGCACCAAATTTGTATTGATGTATTTTATGGACTTTATATGAATACATAATTTTATTGTAAGGATGCCGATTCAAAAATCAATGTTTCTTGCACAACGGTCGATTTCTTCTGGCATGATTGAAGGTGCTGCCACATATTTCTTTGTCACTTATGATTGTCATTGTGCCATGATTTTGTTAAAATTTTTGTAAAATTGCTTACCACACTTACGATTGCTATAAATTTTGCTTAATTTTTTTTGAGATTTTCTAATTTGGTGTCTTCAAACTAAAAACAAAAGCACCAAAAACGCACCTAGCGCGAAACTCAAAAATTTTCACGTTTTGAATACCCACTAAATTTGGTGCGAAAAGCATCAAGTTGGCAACAGTGAATGTAAACAAAAGTATTTTATGGCTTCAGCGATTGGGTGGATGCTGTCAAATCGACGAAGAGAGGGTTAGCGGTCCGCGAATGACGCGACCTTTATTTTCTGGATCGTGGACAAATGTATACATAAATGAGCAGAATGAAAAGGGAAATACTGTATGTTCGTCCATTAGTCCGTGCGTCCGTGCGCACACGCTAACTCGAGTAAAAATTGATTTTTGGAAAATGGGCGTAGCCACGCATACTTATGATTACATGTGTACATCTTGGTAATCGCTCCACCGATTTCTACCAAATTTCGAACGTTTGTTGGTCTTGGCAAAGCATAACAAACGGATATGATACGAAATCTTCGATAAATCAGCAAATACTAAAGCGAATTTGCTAAAAAATAATATAATAATAATTCTTTAGTAAAAAATGCGTTTATATTAAAATTTTGGAAAATGGGCGTGGTCCCGCCCACTTATGACCACATATCGTCGTTTAAAGTACAAAACCGTGTACCGTCATTCTGCAAAACCGCGTAACTGACATTGGCTGCCAAAAATTGGATTTGCTCACACAAGCTCTTGGCTCAATCCTTATCCGTTCGTCCTGAAATATACTAGCCAGAAATGCGATTGCTTTATAAAAAAGGGAATCATTTTGAAATATGAGTGTTTTTACGCTCTAGAAAATAATTTCTCCAACTTCACATACGCGGTTTTGCATTTTGCTGATTCGCGGTTCTGCATTTTATTGATACGCGGTTTGCCATTTTAAACGACGATATGTATATCTCGGTAACCGTTCAATCAAATTGTACCAAACTCGGTGGGCTTGTTTTGCTTGCCAGATAAAAGAAAAACTTTGAAAATTATTGAAATCGGACCAAAATTACGCCCACTTTTCATATAACGGTAAATTTCAGAAATGCTTAAAACTTAGATATTTCCAAATTTAAGGACGCTAATTTACTCAAAGTTGATATTAACAACAATCCCTTGAAAAGAATTAACATTATTACGGAATTTTGGAAACTGAGCGTTCTATCGAATGTTAGGTTTATTTTTTTTATATTATTATTTTTATTAAGTGTTTTTAACTTTTGGCTTTTAAGCGAGCCACGCTAAAAGGATAATGGTCTCAAGGGGTATTTTTATTGATGAGACAAGTTAGAAAAAGTTACTTTTCCAAAATTTTCATATTGTGACCAATCATAATTTATTATTTTGTAGTTTTGCATTTTCTAAATGTTCTTGTAATAAAGTCTCATTGCTTTTCTTTTACTCTAATTAAATTTATATTGACNTGTGAAACCAATCGTTTCACAGTTGCTCTACAGAGTTCATCGTCTTGAGAAAATACAACACTACAAATGTCTTCACAAAAGTGACCCACATGTGCAAGCTGCAATGTGATTGTTTCTACAAAGCAAGTGGCCGCTAACGCTTTGCCCAATTTGTGACATATATATGAGTCATAACTCTTTTTGCTTGCATTCTTAACGTTGTTGTTAAAAACGTTATTATATAATATTGCAGTCACATGTGTGTTTACATTACTGACCTTACTTACTAATTATTTGTAGACACACAACACCCTTACCCTAAAAAAAAAATGATTTTGTAATCATAATTGACAAAATTATTTTTATATTATAGTTTTACATATTCTTATATACGTTTACATATTTCTAGCTTTTATTAAATTATTATTGTGTACTTCTTTTTCTACATTGTCCATAATTATAGTACTGTTAGATCCGTTTTGTGATATAATTTTAAAAGGACCTTTAAAAGGTTTATCTAATTTTTTCTTATTTCCTACTTTTAAATATACGTAGTCTCCTGTTTTAAATTTTGGTTTGTTAATATATTTTTGTGTATTGGAGTTATGTTGTTTATTTTTTAACAAATTTTCTTGTGCTTGATTATGTGCATATCTTAGTTTAATTTTGAATTCATTTATATAATTGTCTAAATTGTAGAATGATTCTTTGCTTTTAATAATTTCACAAGGTAAAGAGCATAATTTACCATATACTAATTCAAATGGTGTATAGTGAGTCGTGCTATGTGGAGTGGTGTTGTACGAGTATGTGTAGTATGGTAATAGTTCATCCCAGTTATCCTTTCCGTCCATTGTCATTAAGAAGTCATTTAAAACTCTATGGTTTCTTTCAACTGTACCTAAAGTTTCATGATGGTATGGTGTTGATGTTACTTTGTCTATGTTCATTAGTTTACAGATATTTGTCAATAATTCGTTCGTAAATTCAGTACCTTTGTCTGTTTTTAATTTCCTAAAACAACCATATTTTAAAATAAACTTTTCTACTATCGTTTTTGCTACACTCACTGCGTCTTTTGTTATCAAAGGAAACGCTTCTACAAATTTTGTAAGTTCGCATTGAATTGTTAGTATATATCTGTATGTATTGGATGGTCTAAGAGGACCAACTGTATCTATTGTTACAACATCAAATGATGTATTTGGTGTCTCTGTTATTGTCAACTTTTCTTTTGTATATTTAATAATTTTTACCTCGTTACAGATTTTACATTTGTTAATATGGTCTTTAACCATTTTATTCATGCCTTTCCACACATATTTTTGTTTGAGTTTTCCTATGCATCGTCTTATGCCGCAATGGCCTGCTGTTTTTGAGTCATGGTATCCTTCTATTAATTCTTTCATTTCTTGTTCATTTTCTATTCTTTTCGGAGGAGAATATAATAATATGTCTAGACAATCTTCGATTTCATTTTCTTGTATTTCATTAAAAATTTCTTTAAATCTATGAATAGATATCTTTTTAAATATTTCATCATCATTCGCTAGCGCTAGTTTACTAATGTGTTCATGCTTTGCGTGAGATAACAATTTTTTCAAAATCAATTTTAACTCTGATAATGTCTTATGATTGTATCTAACATGTAACTCATTTTTAAATTCATTAAACTCAATTTTTTGGCCAGTTTTAGTTTTATCTTTATTCTCAAATTTTAACTTTTTTACTCCTCTAATATCAGATATTGAAATACACTCCCATATATGAAGATGATCAGTCTCCAATGGTAAAGTGTCCGCGGGTGTTTCTTCTTCTTTATTATCTGTCAATTTATTTTTCATTCCTCGTGTTAACACATTAATATTATTTGTTGGTACCATGTCTTTTAATTTCTCCGAGTTTAAAACTATTCTTGACAACGCATCGGCGTTGGTATTCATTTTACCTTGCTTAAATATAATGTCAAAATCATAATCCATTAAATCTATTCTTATCCTAGTTAATTTAGATGATGGGTTCTTATGGGTAAATAAACTAACTAATGGTCTATGATCTGTATACACTATAAATCTTTTACCATACAAATATGGTCTGAAATGATTTATTCCCCAATGAATGGCTAGCAACTCTTTTTCTATTATCGCTTTGTTTATTTCATATTTATTTAATGATTTACTAGCAAATGCTATGGGTTTATCACTACCGATTTCTCCTTGAGAAAGTACAGCTCCCAGTGCATAATTTGAAGCGTCTGTTGTCAAAACAAAAGGTTTTGAAAAATCTGGGTAACTTAGTACTGGTGGCGACATAAGTTTTTCTTTCAAAAGTTCAAATGAACTCTGACAATTTTGTGACCAGCTAAAAATCACATTTTTCTTTAATAATTGATTTAATGGTTTTGCTATGTCAGCAAAGTTCTGAATAAAACGTCTGTAGTAGTTACAAAAAGCTACAAATCTGCGTACTTCGTCAGAATCTGTTGGTGTTGGGTAATCTTTTATTACTGAATATTTGCTAGGGTCAGTAGTCACACCTTTATCTGTGATTAAATGTCCAAGGTAAACTACCTCAGGTCTCAAGAAATTGCATTTTCCTGGATTCACTTTTAAATTATATTTACGTAACCTTTTAAAAACTTCTACAAGATTCCTATTGTGTTCTTTTAAACTAGCTCCAAAAACTATTATATCATCAACGTATAAAAATGCTGATGCTTGTAAACCACTAAGTGCAATTGAAAGCATTCTTTGAAAACTATTTGTTGAGATTTTCAAACCGAAAGGCAAACGTTTAAATTGGAAATGACCTGAATCTGTTGAGAAGGCTGTTAATGGTCTCGATTTTGGATGTAGTGGAATTTGATGAAATGAACTTGTCATATCTAAAGTCGAAAAATACTTCGCTTTACCTAATTTATCAAGTACATCTTCTAACCTGGTTAATGGAAATTTGTCATCTACAACTTTTTTATTCAAAGATCTATAATCAACTACTAGTCTCCATTTTTTCTCTTCCCCCGCGCTCTTCTTTGGTACTATTAACAAGGGTGAATTGTATGGGCTAACGGAAGGTTCAACTATGTCTTCGTCTAATAGTTTGTCAACTTGTTTTTCTATTTCTTGTAAACTGGAGTGTGGTATTCGATAGTTTTTAATGTAAACTGGTGTTTTGTCCGTTGTTCCAATTTTTTGCTCATAAAAATTATTTTTTGTCAAAATTTCTCCATCTAAATGAAAAATGTTTTGATGATCTTTACAGATTTCTAATATTGAAGCTTTTGCTTCCTTATCTAGCTTATCTATTTGAATTTCTTTTTGAATTTTTTGGAACCTGCTTTCATCGGTTAAAGTATTTTTGAAATGTAGTATATCATAATTTTTAAGTTTATCTATACCTAGTGTTAATTTTGATATATTTACTTCCTTTTCAGTTGTATTCAAAAATTTTATATGCTTTATTCCTTCTGACGGAATAATGGTATTTGCAACAAATATCCCTTTTCTTATTTCTTTCCCACATATTACGCTTTCTTCATCTACATCAATATCTACAGCTATTACTGTTTCTGTTCTTGGAGATATTTTTATGTTTTTAACTGTTTTCGTTTGCATATTCATTGGTATTATCAGATCATCATCATCAACTTGCGATATTGTTAGTGTATACGTTTCATAATCAATCTTACAGCTACGCTCTGTTAAGAAATCTCTACCTAATATTCCATCTGCTAATAAATTTGAATTTTCTAACATTATGTGAAATTTATGTACTATTTCCTTATCCTCCCATAATAGCTTAATTTTTGCAACTCCTAACGAGTTTGTCATTCCCCCATTTATTCCGCTTATTTGACAAATGTCACTTTTATCTATATAACTATTAGCTAAATTTTCTTTTAATAATGATATATCTGCACCTGTATCAATTAATAATGATATAACGTTATTACCTATTTTAACTCTAATATAATTTGAAAGTTCTTCATTTTTACTTACACTAATTACTTTCTTTGTTGAGTACTCCCCGGTTTTTCGCCACCGGGGGTACCCCCGTTTCCCCGGTTGCCATCTCTATTGTTATTATTATAACCTCTGTTTCCTTGGTTATTATTTCTATTATTTCTACCATAATTGTTACTTCCTCCTCTGTTATTATTAAACCCTCTATTACTAGTGTTGTTTCTATTATGGCTGAAATTCCTACTGTAATTATTATTTGAGTTTCTAGTGCCATGTTCATTATTTCTCTGTTCTCTATTATTAAAATTTCTATTATTATTATAGGACCTGTAATTGCTCGTAAAATTTCTTCTATTTCTTGTGGCTATATGTACAAAATTATTCTGATTAGGTTTTGTTTCTACTTCTAAAGCTATTTTAATCGCGTCAGATAGTTTTGTTGGTCTTGCCGCCAAAACTACTGATTTAAATGGCTCTTCTAAACCATTCTTGAAAGTTGTCAAACCAATTTGGTCATTAAGTTTAACTATTATTTCTCTATTTGTTTCACCTTGTTCACTTATCTGCAATTCATTTAATGATGCTAACAAGTTCTCTATTTTAGACCCAAAAGTATTCACATTCAAACCTCTTTGATTTGTTTGTGATAATTCACTATGAATTTTTGAGGTTGTTTTATATGATTTATATGTTTGTTTGAGTAGTTTTTAAAGTCTTCAAATGTAGTAGGCTGGGCTTCTGTCAGAATTTTATTTTTTGCTTTTTCTGATAGCTTTGTAGCTAAAACGAATTTAATTAATAACTGTTTCTGCTGCTCATTCTCTAAGGTATCGTGATAGAATTCAATTAAACCAAGGTAATTGTTTACTTCACGATAATCCCCTTGAAATTCTGGAATTAGCTTGGAAGCAGTTACTAAATCAAATTTGGACATTTTTGTTTTAACTTCGTCAACTTTGTGTTTTAAAAGTAATTTTATTCTTCCTAATAAGTCATTTAAAGTCTTGTCTATGTATTCGTCTGTATAAGTTCTGTTTGGACTCTTTTTTTAAATTCGCAAGTATCTTCGAAGCATATTCTATTTCCATTTATTTATTATGTATAATTTTCATTTATGATAGATATTATTTTAAAATATTTATTTTATGCACATTAAGCACATACCATTCTTAAATCAAGAATTTCAAATTTTCTTTTTACAATATTTACTCTGCATGCATCACATTTAAAACAACTATAATGGAAGCTTTTATTATTATACATGACATATTTAACTTTTCCTATGTCTTTTATTTTGTTCTGGCATTTAGACAATATTTATTTAACATTTCACCAAAACATCCTTGATAAAAGCATATTGTTACAAACTTTTTCATCTCCATTTAAGTAAAATTTAGTTATTATTATTTTCAAATTTTATTTTATATATATATTTAAGTTATTTTATATATATAAAATTTTTTTTTTTTAACACTATTATTTAAATTCATATTTTTAATTATTTGTTTTTTAACATAAGTCTTACAATGCTTATTTATAAAATATATGATTATAATTAATATAAAAACAATCGAAATAAATCCTACTATATTATTTGTTAAAAGATTGTTGGTGCTGCTGCTATTGTTGACATTGTTGTTATTGTTGTTCATGGTGATTTTCTGCTGCTGTTCTTTGGCTTTTGGAAGTACAATTGTCCAAACCATGCCTCAGTTGCTATCTTGTTTATGTTGATTTATCTTCAATTCTATTAGTTCCGCAATTAATTTTCGTTTGTTCTCTCCAGTAGCTAATGGAATTACCCTGTGAAGCTCACCAATCTTCCTTCTTAGTTTCACCGCCTTACCTCCTCGGGTTTTTCGTTTTGGTGCACTATGCTCTGTGCTATCGTTTTTAATTTGTCTTTTTCTGTAAGCTTCTATTGTTAGTGGCTTAGGTCCAGCCGTGAGCGGAGTTGGGACGTATTTTGATATTGGTGTGGATGATGTTGTCGTCAGTGCTTCAGGGACATATTCATCATCTATATTTTCTTCTTCGTAGGATCTTGGGTGGTTCAGCTGTTCAAACAGGTTGTCCAGATCTTCTTTTGAATATTGCTCCGTCATGAATATAATTTTTATTTAAATTCATTTGGTTTTATTAGAGATGTTTGAGAAGATGTTTGAAACAGGGGTAAAACCACCCCTGATTACCACGGTAGTGAAAAAACTGTATACTGAATACTGACGCCGGATATCTAATATTCGGCTCCACCCGAACTTAGACTTTTTTACTCTTTTTGTATAATTCTACTAAATTCAAGTTTGTATCGTTTCACTAAAAAACGAACAAACTTAACAAATAATTATAAAAATTTAAAAGAAGATTACAGCAAGAGTGATAGAAACATAACCAAAGATCATAGAAAATAAAGATGTTATGAATAGCAATACGGCTCCATTATAGTCTATGTCCTTTGAGATAACGAAGTTGCTGCCACGTCCGAAAAATTCTTTTTGGGCTAAGGTACACGGAAACTTCTATTAAATTAATAAAGAAAACACTGAAAATCAGTCCAAATATGAAAAATCGGGACACTTATACGTCCCGACTTTTATTTATTATTATTATTATCAACAAACAGGACGCTTACAGACTATATGACAAATATATACATAGAATAAGGGAAACCCTTATGACAAGTGCCTTATGAGTAAATTCTTAAAAGTAAACTTTGAGTAAGAAAAATCGAAGTCTAAAGATGAAGAATAAGCATTAAATTGGGAGAGAGTCCTCCTTAAAGGAGCATTCATACCATAAACAGTTTTAACAACACCCACAAAAAACAATTCATTACAACGAAGAATACGTGAGGGAACATTAAAACGAATTTTCATAAGGAGGTGCGAGCAATCTATAGAGCCTACAATTATGTCAAAGACAAATCACATCGATAACATAGTACACCTGGACTCTAAGGACATGAGATTTATCAACAAACAACGAGAACGATAGGACGGAATAGGGTCTACAAATTTCAACGGACGCAAAGCAAAGCGTATAAAAGCCCTCTGAACAGACTCCAATCTGTTTACATGAACTGTATGAAAAGGTCTCCAAACAAATACAGCGTATTCTAACCTCGACCGAACTAAAGACGAATACAACAGTTTGAGAGTATAAGGATCGGAAAATGACGAGCAGTTGCGACGAATAAAGGCCAACATCGCGAATGATTTAGAAACATTAAAGTTTATGTGGGTGGTGAAGGTGAGCTTGGAGTCAAAATAAACACCCAAGTCTTTAAAATCAGTAGTTGATTTTAGCGGGACATTCGAAAAATAGTAAGAGGTTGGAACAATACTAATCACTTTTGCAAAAGAGGTATAATGACATTTACCAATATTGAGGGACAAACGATTACGCGCACACCAATAGTACAAATTATCAAGCTCACCCTGGAGAATCAATGAGTCGTCTTTATTTTTAATTTCATAGTATTTTAAAAAAATATTCAGCGGGACAACTTTCTCAAAATCGGTACTGTCTCGCCAAAATAGGTACGAATAGTCCCCGTATGTATACCCATTAAAAATATGAATTGGAAAATCTACCACATCTTATTCAAATCTACCACGTTGTTTTTGACGAATCTACCACACTAAAATATATATACAAAGGCTTTTCATTTTACTGTTTTTCAGTAACCAAACACTCTTAGCTATTTTATAGAAACATTGTTCTAACGCAATTTAACTTAAATTGTTTATAACTATCAAATTTTAGGCAGTCTATCTTTGGCAAAAATAAAGCTTACCTAACCCTTTTTATAACGGACCAAGTTTCTATATTTTTAGTACTTTCCAACCTACATACATATGTGTTTAAGTTTAAACTCTCTCTTTCAGAAAGCATTCCTTGGAAGGTATATAGTCCTAAAATTTCCTCGATAGTAGGCTTGAGCATTAGCTATCTGAGCTTATACATAGCCAGTCTATTCCAATGAACTGCTAAAAGGAAATCAATAAAAACAAGTAAGAGCATCGCTGTCTTCGGCTATGCCGAAGGCTTCATACCTTTCATGAACATCTGAAAATTTTACTTTAACAGATTACTGCATTTGAAAAAATTTATATATTCACAGCATCAGTGGCGGATACAGAGGGGCACGGGGCGATCGCCCACTTCCCAGAGCTCGAAAAAGCAAAATTTCGGATAAAATATGATACCTCAAACGAGAAATTTGAAAACAACTTTTTTTTAAGTTTTTTTTTTTATTTTAATCTTCAATCGTAACCATTTTTTAGGCTTGCACAAGATTATTTATAGAATAAGAAATCAAAAACTCTTCGTCAACGTCAAAAATAAAACAATGGGTATGTAGATACTATCAGGCCGATTCTGAACAGGAACTCCCTGGGAGTTTTCTCGCTTTTCCCTTTCCTCCTATCATGAATAAAAATTCCCTTCGGATTTTTTATATTAAATGGCGGAGTTGAGCTGTGGAAAAAGGGATCAAACAGCTCTAGCGAAGTTTGAATTTTAAAATTAATAATTTTAAGTTAAATTAAAAAATTAAAGTTTACTTCTCCAAGCGCCCGCGCTGGACTTGAATCGCGCCAGCGAAGCAATCAATGGCTCTATGAATATTATTCGAAATTTTAGAGAAAATACTGACACACATTTTTCTGATATATTTTCAAAAGTTACCGATATCGCTAAGGAATTGGATTTTGACATTGTCCTTCATCGGAGAGCGAATAGACAAAATTTTTGGGGTAATTATCGTACGTCTAACGCTGAAGATTATTATCGAAAGGCAATATTTATACCGCTATTGGATAATATTTTGCTCGATCTCCGAGAAAGATTCCCGAAAGAGACGTTAAACATTTTCGATTTGAACTTATTACTTCCATCTAAAATTGGGGAATATAAAACGCCTGACGAAAAAATAATGATATCGAAAGCGTAAAATCGCTTGGAAAATGATACGAACTTTTCTTAGAAAAAGACGGTATCAATTTGGAAGGAGAGTATAAAGTATGGTTGGAACGATGGACAAATAAGGAAAGCGAAAAGCAATTCCCAAAATCAGCAGCAGAAGTTCTTGATAAATGCGACGAATATGCTTTTCCATTGATTAACAAACTTCTCCTCATTCTGGTCACACTTCCAGCTAGTAACGCAAATTCCGAAAGGAGTTTTTAAGCCCTTCGCCGATTAAAAAGTAGGTTGCGTAGTAGGTCCATCACTGAAGAAAGACTGATAGGTCTAGCACTTTTACACGTACACTTAGATATTAAAATTGACACTGAAAGAATAATAGAAAGATTCGCAAAAGGCAAGCGCAAAATTGAATTTGCAATTAAAATTATTACAATAAAGATTCTGAATAAGTTGTTAAGTTACTTAATTACATCCTTCATTTTACCAACATTGTAAGCATTGTCGGCCGCTGTGGTGTAGTGGTAAGCAGTGCGCGCTTCCACTCCGCAACGCCTTGGTTCAAGCCCTGGTCAAAGCAACATCGCAAAAAAATATAGAAAAAGGTTTTTTCTTAACATCGGTCGTCCCTCGGCAGGCAATGGCAAACCTCCGAGTGTATTTCTGCCATGAAAAACAGCTTCTCATAAAAATACAATCGCCGTTCGGAGTCGGCGTAAAACTGTAGGTCCCTCCGCTTTGTGTGACAACATCAAGGCGCACGCCACAAATCGGAGGAGAAGCTTGGCCAAACACTAACATATATGTAAGCGCCAATCTATTATATTACTATTATTAGTAAGCAAGAAATAAGTATTTATATGTATATATTGCATTAATAGACCCAAGGTATAACTTTACATCTTGTGTTTTTTTTATATACTGCATGCAATTGTTTTATTATATCTTGCACCAAATTCACAAAATGAAAATAATATTATATCACAAAACATTTTACTTCACTATTCATAAAAAATTCTCGAACCTATATTTGCATGAAAAGTAAGTTAGGGTGAGATGCCTGTAATTTAACGTTTAACGTTTTACAGTAAAACCCCATATCTGAACAATCAATTGTATGGAAGAAATAAATAGGTAAACGGCGAAATTTCATATTTTGCTTGTATAAATAAATAGCAGACAATTCTTTGATAATGATAAAATTTTTCTGAACACCCGTTCTAGAGACTTGAGTAATCAACTTGTTCCACTAAACTATCTTTAGTTTATGTTTTTTCATAGTTCGCGCATCTCTACTTATTTTGTTTTGAATAGATAACGTGTATTTTTCGAGTTCACGTAAATAGGACACATTTTTAAATTGATGAGTTCCAGAACTTTATTCATATCTTTGGCTTCAAACCGATTTAAAGTTACCTGTGAATAATTAATTTTCTTTAAATCCAACCAAAACTTTACTGAAGGTCTAAAGTAAATGATACAATGGCTTAACACTTTATGCAAGCGCTCCTTCCAGCATATTTCTGGGGTCATATGGCCCTTTGCGGAGTCTGATCGAGTTTTAATAAGACTGTTTCGATTCTCTCGTCATTTCATATCCCTTTGACAACTGTGTCAACTTCTATAAACTTAATTTTAAGAGGATATCACCCTGTTTCTTTTTAACTTAAAACTTTTAAGGTGGGAGTTGACCGAAGTCAAGTTTTAAACATGTTTTTTAGTCATTGCTAAAAAATACCACATTTGGTGTGAACATTTGGGGTAAACTAAACGGCTGCGATTTTTGTTATAAAATTTTCTTTAATCTAACATAAATATATATATATTATAACTCGATAAGGTTTAAGTCTTGCCATAGCTTCCATTCGCTGAACTGTGGATAATCATTTTCCAAATCTTTCGGGCGATCTTCTTCTGATAAGCCGATTTTTTTTATAATTGAGGTAAAGAGCCTTATCCTTAAGCTGGTGCGAAATGATTTTTTTTTTGATGATTAGCTTACTATGTTAGTTTAAGCAGAAGGAATCCATTCATTGATTTTTGGAGGAAAATTAGAAGTTTTTGTTATATTTAATTTTAATTTGACTTTTGATCACGAGAATGTCGGATTTTCAACGAATTTGTTCAAAATTATTTTTTGAGCAGCCACTTCCAACACGAATAAAACTGTCAAATTAAAAGCCAGTACTATGAAATTTAAACCTCATAATGGTAGATCTATTGTCTAACGATCTGCATTGCAACTTTTTTATACATTGAAACAATTGCTGTACAGGAATTGCTGGAACGCGTACCGATTTTGAGTGAACAGGTTCAAGAATCGGATGTAAAGTATGTTTCATACCGCTAGGTGCATAGGGCACCTGTATCGGCCTGCCGGCCGCTGTGGTGTAGTGGTAAGCAGTGCGCGCTTCCACTCCACAATGCCTGGGTTCAAGCCCTGGTCAAAGCAACATCGCAAAAATATAGAAAAAAGGTTTTTTCTTAACACCGGTCGTCCCTCGGCAGGCAATGGCAAACCTCCGAGTGTATTTCTGCCATGAAAAACAGCTTCTCATAAAAATACAATCGCCGTTCGGAGTCGGCGTAAAACTGTAGGTCCCTCCGCTTTGTGTGACAACATCAAGGCGCACGCCACAAATCGGAGGAGAAGCTCCGCCAAACACTAACATATGTGTAAGCGCCAATCTATTATTATTATTATTATATCTCTGGAAGAGTTCATGGTAGAGTACTGGAACTTGGTATGTGCAAGATATATAAAATCAATCGCATACTCATGGAGAAATATTGCGGTTATTGGAAAAGAAGGGCGTGGCACCTCCCATACGAACGGAATATTTCGCACTGCATATCTCTGGAAGTATTCATGGTATAGTACTGGAACTTGGTTTGTACAAGATATATAAAATCAATCGTCAATAGTCATGGTAGAGTACTCGATCATGGTATGGAGATATATGAGATCAATCCCATACTCTTAGAGAAAATCGGGGTAAAAACACTGAAACTATCACGTAGCATTGTATGCATATACACTTTTGCTAGGTTATTTAAGATGGAAATGGAAATATGCCTTCTGAAAACCACCAAATCGTAATGGTAGAAGATAAATGCGTCACTGAAATTCATGAACGTGAACTGTTGGTGAAAATATTGGACCAATATGTTTAATACAAAAAATTAATTTTGGGCGGGACGAAGTTCGCCGGGTCTGCTAGTATATTATAAAAATACACCCAACTACCAAATTTCATCCGGATATCTCGAAAACTGAGAGACTGGATTGCATACAAACAGACGGACAGACTGACATGGCTAAATCGACTCAGCTCTGATCATTTAATTATTCATTTTAATGGGTATATCTCTTCTTATTCTGGTACTTACAAACATCGGACCAAAGTTATAATACCATTTCATGGTCATGCAAGGTATAAAAACTGTTTATTGGATATGGGACAAATAAGGGACTTTAAAGGAAATACAGAACATTTTGCCTCCCCTATAAACTAAATAAATTACCAGGGCAACTGACAAAAAAAGAGGACTGTCCCGTAATTATAACGGAAACAAATAATGAATTTCAAGGTTGAAGCGCGGAATTTCCCCGATCAAAATTTCAACAAGGGCATATAATAAAACTACAAAAGACTAGTAACTAATCAACAGAACTATCTCAGCAAAGATTTCATCGTATCCGCATCGTTGGTTTCGAATTATTTATTGAATTTCTGAACTTTGCCTGCATTCATCAGAAAAGATGCGATTGGCAGCTGGTACATGCACTTGTTGACGTCGTCTTTCAAGCCAGATTCCGTCGCCTATGGATATCCTGATGTTTTGAAACCCTATTAGTGCTGTTCTCACCTTATTTTGTTCGAGTGCGGAAGTGACCTTCCCCCTACACATAAATTTGTTTAGATTGTTTTACACCAATCACGCCACCGGTGCCGCTATTTGTGAATTTTTCCCTCCATATCTCAACTGTACTATGAACATCAATAACAAGATTTGGGTCTTTGTTTTTCTGGGGAGCGGTTTTGAAACCAGTTGATTGCTGGCATATTTTCCACCTGCCAGAATTCCAAGATATTCGCTTCTCCTATTTGGTTGCACTTATTAACGCACTATTTTTCATATAAAGTTTAATGCGTTTAAGCACTCAACTTCTTTTTAATTCAACATTTTTGTTTTGCGTTTACATTTTTTAAGCGTTAGTTTTCATTTGAATAACCATTATTTGCACAGTTTAAATATTTATTCACTGACACAGTTATAATTTTAATTTATTTTTATTATTGTAAATATGTAAAAACAAATGTGTACACATATAAATTCATACATACATATGTACATGCAAACAAATTATCAGTTGATAAAAAATCAAGCAGGAGTAACGCAGACGTAATCGGGAGATTGTTTTCTTAAAACAAGTTTCTATTTACATATCCTCATATAAGTTTTACTTTGAACACACTTTCTTTGTGCACTTCACAAATACTTTTTCGAATTGAGGACAAATAAAAGGAAGATAGAAGGATAGAATAAGTAACTTTATAATTAGCATTTTGAAGTTATGTCGGACGGAGTTCGAATATGGGACCCCCTACAGCAGAATATGTAATAAAATAAAGTAAATAAATAAATAAATACAACAAAAAAATATATATATATTTTGTTTTCCTTATTGATATCTTATTTCAAAAAGTAGTTAGTTACAAGTTAGTTGGCAAGTAATGCATTGGTAATCATCCTTGACTATTTCGCCGGCATCGCCATAGAAATATAGTTAGCTTTCCTTAAAGAAAATAAACAGACAATGGTGACCTTTACTTCCTTCCTAATCAACTTCAAGTTACCTTATTCAGCCTTATCATGAGTTTAATTTTCCACGAACCGGTTCACTTCTCACTTTGGGTTTCCGTGTATTTACTATGGGCGGATACAAAATTTTCGGGTGAATTTCTTTTCGGACAAAACTCAGGATAAGACAGATAATTTCCCGCAGAGCACAAAAAAAATTATTCAAAGTAGTTTTTGTATAAGGACTTTTGAATAGAAACTTGTTAAGAAAACAAACTCCCGATTGTGTCTGCATGACTCCTGCACGACTTTGCAACTCACTTCAAGTTGGCTTTGCCATAGCTAATTAAAAGTTAGGTATTTATCGAAATCCCCCAAATAAGTTGGTTATTTCTAAAAATTGATAATTTTTCACTGCAAGGAATGTATCAGGGTTGTTGCGAATATTCGTATTCGTATTCGCAACCGCGGAGCCTCAGCATTAATTTTAACATTTGCATTCGCTTTCGCATTCGCAATAATCAATGCGGAGCTTTTACAAATGCGAATTTTGTGCAAGTGCACTGATAAAACGTATACCTGGCAAAAAAAATTATAAATTGTAGCCAATATTTTTTGCCTGTGCAGATTCTACGTTAAACCTGTCCCAAGAGTGAGACCCTTCAATATGTACTTCCAGCGGAAATGTTCAACGTACTTTTTCTTAGATAAGTGAAATTTTTTTTCTCATAAAACTTATTATGATTATGTTCCGTGTTTCCTTTTATTAGTCTTTCAGCCCGAAAACAACAATATTTATTTTAATTGTATGATAATTGCCAAAATTAGCACGCATCGAAATAAAGATAAAACAAGTAAGAAAGTCTAAGTTCGGGCGGAGCCGAACATTAAATACCCGGCGCAAGTATTAAATATATGTTTTCCACCTTTCCGAAAGCTACCGCTACATGATAAGCCGGGG
>NW_016158883.1:36501-37560 GCF_001687245.7 Rhagoletis zephyria | reverse complement strand
ACGCGTATGCTCTGACTGTTTGTGTGCTGACAGGAGATACTTCGTTTTGTCCTCGTTCACCACCAGACCCATTCGCTTTGCTTCTCTATCCAATCCCTAGAAGGCAGAACAGACGTAGCCCTTGTTTTTACCGATAATATCGATGTCGTCGGCATACGGATAAGTAGCTCTTGCAAATTTTATATATAAAAAATTAATATGGCGAGTTTTGAAACAGTAACTTTTACATAGCTAGCTTGTTTTTGCTTTTCGCGTTCTCTCTTCCATGAATGTTGACCTACTTCTTTTTTACGACGTCTTCCACTAGGCACCGAAACTACCACGTTTTCTTGCAGTTTTCTAAGCTCATCAGAAGATGGAGACTTTTGAACTTGTATAAATACGTACAATAAATATTATAGCGACTTTTGAAAGTGTATATAATATATACATATACAGTATGTATTATAGCGACTTTTGAAAGTGTTGAAAATATATACATATACAGTACGTATTATGCATGAACGAACGAATAAAGATCACCCAGCACGGCGTGCGAGAAAAGTTATTTTTTTGCAGTGACGTCATTTCTTCGCCGCCATGTGAATAAAATGGGATGAAACCTGTGTGTGAATGAAAGAACCGATTAAATAAAGTAATGTAAAAAAAATATTTTTTTAAAAATAAGCTTTTATTTAACATGTTTAATCAAAGGTATAAAATAAAGTAGTGAAACAAAAGATTTTTTAGCAAGAAAATTTTGTCAAAACTGCACTAAAATGAATAAAATAAAATAAGTTAAGGTCTCGTTAAAGTTACTAAAAGCCATTTAGTGAAAGGAGTTATTCAAACTCTAATGAAAATTACTAACAATTTGTACTAATTTACTTCGTTTTTAAAAAAGCTTGTCGCGCGAATAGCAAACCGGCATTTAAATATCTGCATACATACATATAAATACATACATACCTAACCAATAATGCATGTACGCTGAATTCGCCGACAAGCTTTTTCCTCCTCCTCCTTTCACTAAATGGCTTTTAGTAACTTTAACGAGACCTTAACTTATTTTATTTTATT
>NW_016158883.1:31327-36491 GCF_001687245.7 Rhagoletis zephyria | reverse complement strand
GCTTATTTTTAAAAAAATATTTTTTTTACATTACTTTATTTTCTAATTTTTAGTCCATTTATAAAAGCGTTGTATATTAAATAGTTTTATTTTATTTTATGTACAAAATTTTGCAATAGATATTAAAATAATTCAACTTGCAATGAAAGAGAACAGAAGACTATGCAAGCAAAATGTTGTTTGCTTCCGTTTTGTATAAACATACATATGTACATACATACATATAGCAGCAGTTAATTTCCTTTAAAGAAATAGCGTGTCGTCCACTTCCGCCGTAGCATGGCATATATTTAGGCGCAATATTAAAGTTCTTCTGGCGGGGAAACTTCTCGAGTCTTCTAATTGTATCGCCTTGATATGATGCCTACAACGAGGTTCATATCTAGACTAGGTTGATATCTAGAATTTGCCATAAATAGCTTTGATTTGGTTTTACGTTCTTTGGCAAATTACGCTCTGTTAGCCATAAATTTTACTAATTTTTGACCGACTTTGAATCAAGACCCCTGGACCATATAGGGAATTCATTTATATTTTAAATTGCATTGTCATCGTGATCGGAACTATGCTGAAAATTTCAAGTCTCTAACTTGTTGGGAAGTTAGTTTAAAATCGATTGGAAATTTCCACGATTTGCGCGGGATGACCAAGTTAAATAAAAGCTTATAATTATAAAAATGACGTCATCAACCATTATTTTTTTTCTCAAATGCAATTACAAATACGAGGTTGCCGTGCTGGGTGATCTTGTTAGTTGGTTCATGCGTATTATGGCGACTTTTGCTAGAGTAGCTAACATTTGATGCTATTTTTTTCAGGATATATAAGGATTTTGCACTGTACTGTTAGTGGACATGAAACTACTTTAAATACTGGTTCGTTAACCACTAAAAACTAAAAATCGAAAGCGCTCAAGCACTTTGCAAGTCTACTCATATGTGAATAAGTTGGCAGCCAAGTTCACAAATCAAATAAGAATTAATTCAAGGCGAATTTAATATCTATTGAGGAGTGGGACTTGGCATGCAATATATCGTTAGTATAGTATGGAAAGGGCGTACCTCACATCGTCGCTGAAATACAAAATGCCGTAACTAACAAAAAATCCAAAAATCTGATTGATTATGGTGCATTTCATCGAATCATAGGTCCCCACTTCGTTTTATGCAATAAAAAAATTTAGCTTTTTTGCATTTCAGCGACAATGTGAAATACGCCCTTTCCACACCATATTAATTAACGATATGTTGAAAAATTGTGTTCATTCGCCTCAAAATATCAAAGCACATTGAGCGCGTGGAATGGAACTACAAAACGTACTTGGTGGCTTAAGGCGGACGTCCGCCTCCATACTCCATAGCCTGCGTATCCGTATGCGTGCGTGTGACATAAACGCTTAGAAATAAAAATTCATACAATTGTCTTACACTTTCATGCGTTGCTATGTAGGTACTGCCCATGATACAATCTGCCTTATCCTGAGTTTCGCCCGGAAAACAATTCACCCGAATTTTTTCCGTTCACCCGAACAGAAAATATGTATTGTGAATTCCGCCAAAAAAATGTTTCACTTCGAAATCAGCTGGTAATATTCGAACATAAGGATAACAAAAGTGACAACTTTATTAAGCGCGGACATTTTTTTAGCAGGCATAAAATTAAATGATTTAAGAAAAACACAAAATGAATTCGATAGTAATACGTGTGCTTTTGGAGGAAGAAGAAAATTGCATTGCTCGGGCAAATAGAAGACAATTGAGAGATAGTTCTAATCCTCTGGAGATGGCTGAGATTCCGTAAGGAAAACAAAATTCATTGTTTGTATAAATTTAATACTTTCAGGTTTAAGATATATTACAGAGTAAACAAAGAAGTTTTTTAAATATTTGTTTGATGTGCTGACTGCCTTCTTACCTGTGTCAAAACAGAAATTTACAATTCCACCAATCGTTAAGCTGAGCGCCACACTGCGCTTTTTTGCGGAGGGTGGATACCAAAAAGGAAGTGGTAAAGACTTTGAGGTTGGTTTAGCGCAATCGTCTTTCAGTCAGTATCGTGCATTTAGAAAAGGTTTAAATGAATAAACAAAAATGTCTGTGTGTTTCCAGGTGTGTGACAGCGAAATGAGGATTCGATTCATAGATGCAACGCATCCTGGAGCATGCCACGACTCTTTTATTTGGAATTTGAGTGCCTTAAGACACAAAATGGAGCAAGATTATTTGCAAAACAAGATTAACGTTTGGTTATTAGCAAAATGTATTCAACAAAGTGTGATTGATTTTGACATTGCTCTCATAAGAAACAGGCTATAATGTCAAACTGAAATGAATTCTTAACCCATTTGAATTTTTTTTTTTTTCAAATTTGAATTTGTTTAAAAAAAACGTACACACAAATTTTTCAAGCAACAAATTTTCTTAATAAACGTGAAATTGTTAAGAGATAAACCGCCGAGGAGAGCAAGTAAGTACATTTAAAGTTGGGTAATAAGTAAATACGTCCGACTTTTCTTAAATATTTAATGTAAGGGGACAAAGATGAAACGGAGCAAAACGTTTGAACGGTGCGCTGTTTGCACTAAAAGTCAGGACACGAAAATAGTGCGATGTTTTAAACCACCTAATTGCGAATTAAGACGGTTGCGATGTGAAGAAAGCTGTGGTGTTGTACTACGTGATTCATCTCGCGTTTGTGAAAACCACTTCAAGGAAAGTGATTTCATGAGTTGTCCGTCCGAATCAAGCACTTTCAAACGAGCTCGTGTATACCCAGGCGCAGTTCCAATGCTATACGACATAACTGAAACAAGTGAGGATTTAGAACGCGATCAGGATACATTATTTGTTGATGTCCAAACTCAAACAGGCGACTCTTTAGAATGCACGTTGAGAACAGAAATATTTCTTCTTACCGAAATAATTAAAACCATGCAGGCAAGTATGGAAGAGCTTAATTTAAAACTGCTCAAAGCAAAGTCTTTAATGGAAAACTATTTCGCATGAAAAAAATTTAATTTCAAATTTTTTAGAGTTAAGCTCACATATTAAATTGGAAACAAATGTAAAATCCTACTTTTATAAGTGTCGAATAATGTTTAGGATAAAAAATTTAAATATAAAAATAAACGCACAAAAGCATAAAACTTGGGCAATTAAAAACAAGAAAATTGCTAAATTATTTTATAAACAATTTGTTTTATTTTATTGACAAAATATATATATTCCAGGTAATGTAAGTAAAACAAAACTATAATCGAAATAAAAGCCTAGGGCATCAGTGCTGACAAGATACATGCAAAACTAAGGGTTAATTAGTTTGTTTATACTTTTTGACATAATAGTACCTTAAAAGAGAGCCACACTGAATTGTCAATCACACCTTGTTTAATACACCTTGGTTATTAGGTACATTCATACTGATACATAAAGGTACTGATGAAATGTATGTAAATAATGAACTTTTATTTCTTGCTTGCTTTCTGCCAGAGAGTTGTACTACGATCCCAAAAAAGCTATAAAGATTATCAATGTATGTGCAGCGTTGCATAACATTTGCATTCATTATAAAAGTGACATCGAATCTCCAGATATTGAAGTAGTTGTAAGTGGTCACGAGATCTACGCTAATGATGGCGTGCAAAATATTGAACTAAATTCGAGCTATTTGGCTGCTGGACAACGAATAAGAACAAATATTACCAACTCCCTCTGACAATCAATCTGTCTTTATATTTATTTAAACAATAAATAAAATATACTTGCATTCAAATTTTTTTTTATTAAAACAAGATTTCTTGTCGGTCTTACATTCGCAGCTTCTTAGGTTAAAAATTTAATGTTCGTTGTTGACTATAACTACGGTGACCATATTAACCAACGTAAAAAAAGGACATTTTTTCAAAATTATTTGGGAATACGTACATACAACTTGTATGATAAAAGTACCTTACCCATATCGTAATTTAAATCAAATATTTACCAGTAGCTGCTGTAGTGAAAAATTAAGCCAAATCCTTTTCAAGGACTCCGCAGTCCTTTGCTACCAAAATGCGTTTACCATACCATACTGCACGACGAAGCCAGCACACAGTGGTTCAAAATTGGAATTTAATGTTGATAATTTTCCGGAGCCTTCTTTTTTGAACTAATTTTTACTAAAAACAAAAGCAAAATATTTATTTTGGTTAACATTTTTTATAATATTTCAACATATTCTTGGGTAAGTTTTTCGTTTTGGGAGAACCATACAATTGTTTTTAACAGTTTTTGTTATGAAACATTTGTTAACTGGAAACGGAGAATACATTTTCATCAAAATTGCTACCTTTTCTGCATGTTTTACTAAAAAATTTAATATAATCAAATAAATACTCACAAATCGGGATCAACTGGTCTCTTGCAAATATTATAATCTATCATTAAAAAAAAAAATTTAATCAAATTAAATGCCAGTTTGTGCAGCAGGGTTTTATTGTTTTTTTTTTCAGTGGAATTGGAAACTTAGCGCGCAACACGATCCTGCTTTACAAATTGTACAAAGTTTATCGATTAAATAGAAAGATAGATTAAGTGGCGGCGAAACAAACTCGCGGAGGTTTTCATTATATTTTGTAAGGGAGATTTTTAGTTTTCATATTCTGTGTTTAAAAATTTACCTATGAAAAATGCAGAGCTGGTTTAAAGGACAATTTAAGAAATAAAGGACAAAAGGCGTCCTTTATTTTGAAAAAAATTATAAGGGACAGGGGGTTAAAATAAAGGACTGTCCTTTAAAATAAAGGACGGATGGTCACCGTAACTATAACTGACATAATAACCTAAAACTATAATCTAAACAAAAATCAGTTCAGTATCACAAAAATTCTTTACACTTTGCACTTAAATGTCAATAGAACATATGTATATAATTCATTGTTGACTAAGCCTATACTCTAAAAAAAAGTCAGTTCAGTATCACTAAATTCTCATTAACCTTAACCTAGGAAGTAAAATTAATTTATAAAAAAAAAGTTAAAAAAACAACTCAATCTCATAAAAAAAGTAAAGTAAAAGAAAGTCACAGGAAATATTTACATAAGACTTTAGTTCCGAGCTTTTTTATGGCGAAGCAGTACTAGCTTTTCCTCTTTGATTTGAAGCATGCGGCGCTTTATTGCAAGGTC
>NW_016158883.1:29851-31317 GCF_001687245.7 Rhagoletis zephyria | reverse complement strand
ACTTTCAATGTAGTGTTCCGACACCAAAGCAAAGCTTTGAAAAGCTCCTTTAAAAAAGCATAGTGAATAGGGCGAGGTAGATGACATCTAGATGTCGCCCTTGTAATACGTTTGCTACACCGGAAATAGACGAGACGCCATTCTTTAAATAAAATTAATTGGTGCTCGTTTGTATGTACATACATATGTAAATGCATGTGTGTGCACCTTTCTATTAATATCGTTGAATTATTTTAATATCTATTGCAAAATTTTATTCAGACAGGACTAAAAAGTAGAAAATAAATAATATAAAAAAAACTTTTTAATATACAACGCTTTTATAAATGGACTAAAAAGTAGAAAATAATACTTCTCAGTCCCATAGAATTTGTTTTGATAACTTTTGATTTTGAAATTTTAGCTTTTCATTTTCAATTTCATAGATTGTTTATAATGACTTTTGCTAAAATTTCAAAATCAAAAGTTATCAAAACAAATTCTATGGGACTGAGAAGTATTATTTTCTACTTTTTAGTCCATTTATAAAAGCGTTGTATATTAAAAAGTTTTTTTTTATATTATTTATTTAATTTTTCCTTCGCTAAATTGTGCCGCTTCATTTCAGCCAGATGCATATTCCTTTGCAGATTTGATCTGTCCAATGACCGATGCAATCTTTTTAAATTGATTTGCGTTTGCTCCGCATTTTCGCCCATAAAGGTGCTGGCACAATGTAGGCTTGCTTTGCTGGCCTTACTGACTTCATTTTGCTTTAATTTACTTTAAAAGCTTGTTTGGCCAAATGTAGCTTGGAACGCTGTCAAAGCAATCAGCTGTGTGGTTGCGAAATCAAAGTCTGTTCCATTAACATTAAGAATTTCCTTCAAAATACAATATGAATTAATAATAAAATTAATTAATAATAAAATATAATAGGAACATCGTCTTAGCTCCTAATCTTTTCAGATTTATTATGAAATTAATGTGAATTAATTTTTTTTTGATTTCAAGGAAAAGATAATAATGAAATAATTNTTACATATAAAAAACTCTTAACACATAAAGGCGCTTTTTCACGAAACTATTGATGAGTAGTTATTATTGCTTATTGCACGGCTTGTATAGCATATACATACGTTTAATACAAATATGGAAAGAGAAGAATCACTTTTATTTAACATTGAATTACTTACATTTTTCGGCAAGACTTTTTTAAATTAAGACGTTTATTTACAAGTACATATGTATACAGGGCGTCCCAGAAGTAACGTGCCAAACTTTAGGGAAAGGTAGGTGGGGGGGTGAGCTCACTGATAAACAAAAAATTTTCAGGTAAAAGTGTCACCGTTTTTGAAATATTTACATTTTTTCGAATTTAAAAAAAATCGTGCCTTTTCATGTGTTTTCTTTAACTGCAACTACAAACCGGGCAATACTTAGTAAATTTTTTATGTAAAATACTTCCAGATAGTTGCCTCTCCATA
>NW_016158883.1:21021-28186 GCF_001687245.7 Rhagoletis zephyria | reverse complement strand
CTTTTCATATAACGGTAAATTTCAGATATGCTTGAAATTTCAATATTTCGAAATTTAAGGACGCTAATTTACTTAAAATGTATACACCCCGGCTTATCATGTAGCGGTAGCTTTCGGAAAGGTGGAAAACATATATTTAATACTTGCGCCGGGTATTTAATGTTCGGCTCCGCCCGAACTTAGACTTTCTTACTTGTTTTCTATTCAAAACAGTAAGTGTGGCACCTTTCTGAAATCTTTATGTAAATGAGCAATTTTTTATGTAATGTAAAGTTATAGCTCAGTACATTTTTTTTTTCACCCGAGATAGTCAAAGTTGGGGAAGAAAATATCAAAAAGTTAAAAATCCAGAAATAGTCCTAATTTTATGATGGTTCCTTAATTTATTTTAACTACATTGCATTTGAGATAAAAAATTTACTAAGTATTGCCCGGTTTGTAGTTGCAGTTAAAGAAAACACATGAAAAGGCACGATTTTTTTTAAATTCGAAAAAATGTAAATATTTCAAAAACGGTGACACTTTTACCTGAAAATTTTTTGTTTATCAGTGAGCTCACCCCCCCACCTACCTTGCCCTAAAGTTTGGCACGTTACTTCTGGGACACCCTGTATATGTACACCCTTGCAGCATTTTTAGTTAAACAACATTTTGTTTAAAAAAGCCTTTAGCAATTTGCTTGAATTCATTTATCACGAAAACATATCTCATTGTCAAAAGCCTGCAAACCGTTGTCAAATAGATTTCAGCTATTTGAAACTTTGAAGCGCTTCAAGCAAGTGAAGTCAAGCTGCCATTGGGCCAACTTTCATACATCTTAGTAGTGTTCAAAAACTGTTTAACAATTTTCAAAGCGAAGCAAGCAAAGCAAGCCTACATTGGGCCATTTGGAACATAGCTCCTCTTGGTTTTCTAGTTCCTTCATAGCGACCTCTTGCGTGCTCATTTTTGAAGTTCTGCGCACAGGTACTGAAGTTCGGCCTTTTGATATGCGTATTGATGTTGCATTGCTTTGACTATTGTCCAAAACATCAGACATTGCGACATTGCTAGGGCTCGAAATTTCAGACTTTGGTATCGATACTAAGTACTCATTCTGGCATCGAGCTCATGGTACCGATACGCTAAAAGTATCAGGGAAAAAGTATCGATACTACTCAGTATCGAACTCATTAAAATACGTTTTTTGGGATACTAAAATTATTTATTCTTCAATCGTATCTAGTGATTTCCTGAAATTAAAACAATACAATTAAAAATATTTGATTTTTATTTCATTGCAGAACTTACTTTCACGTAAGAAGTAATTTTAACGTTAAATGTACATACTTACATATATATGGAATAGTAGCTTATGTCGAAAAGCTGGCTTCAGTATAATGCGGCATTCGCAGCATACGATTGCGAATGACTCACTGGGCCGAGCCGTTGAAGAACTTTAAACGATAAGAGAACGATAAAGGATAAAGGGAAGCTTCTCGACATAGGCTACTATTCTATACGAAAACAAATATACTTTCACGAATTTCAAATTTTATTAAGAATTTTGTATAATAATGTGCAAGTTTGAACTAAAAGTCAACGGTAGTAGGCTACACGTAAAGTTGAATAACCTACAAAACCGCATACCCAAAAAGGTTCTAAAAATCCTCCATTTTCGTGAACTTTGCGTAAAGTTTTATGGCCTTATTCATAAAAAATAAAAAAGGTTTTGTAAACTGAAAAATGGATGAAAGTGTCATTTTATTAAACCTACTTTATTTTTTATGAATAAAGCCATTAAACTTTAACTTATTGGGTTTATGTTATGTTATGCAACAGACTACACGAAATTTCAGTTTATTTTAAGTGATGGACAAAATTGAATGATAGTAATCCATATAAGCAAAGAAAATTGGGTTGCCAATGGAAGAAAAAATTTAAAAAGTGTGTTTTTTAAAAAGTTTCGATACTACGAATACTTTGCAAAGTATCGAGTAAAATGACCAAATAAGGTATCGAGTATTAAAGTACTCATTTGTATACCTTCCGTATCGATGCTTACTCAATATCGATAATATCGTTCGAACCCTAGACATTGCTGCAGCTGGGAACAGAACCGTCATTGCTCTCATTACTTGGGCTGCTGCCCGTTGCAGGCAATCCAAATGCTTGTGAGGTACTCACGCCTTCCACCGCTTCCTTCATACCCACAAGCTCGTATATGGCCTCTTCGAATGGCGAAAACTTTTGTGTTCTATTTGGGCCTCCTCCTGTTCATCTTTCCATTGCCTTGTTTTGTGACGCCTTCTTCCGCACATAACGTTTTTGGTCATTCCTGCGAAAAAAAGTGCTTATTATAACCATAGCATAGTAATGGTATATAGTCGTACCTTTTTCCATTCGGACTCATTTTTTACTGGAGGGCCTGCGCTATTCAATTCCAAAGTCAATTGTTTCCAAAATTCTGCGAAATTCTCCCTGTTTTCCCTTACGAAGCCCCGGGCAGTGTCAGGATTTTCTTGCATCCTACTCAGCAGGATACCACTTTGAACGTTATTTATTGCTTTACTCCTGAAATGAAATAAAATGTAGTTTCATTATATTAATTAAAATTATAGTTTTTCATATAAAAAGTAAAAACTTACATGTTGCAGCTATATTTCCACAAAAATGGCTACTCTTTTCGCCCGGAATTAGAGTTGCCGATAAGCGAAAATTATGTTCGAAAGCGAAAAATTTTCCGGCGAAATTCATATTAAGCGAAAAGTGAAGATTTTCGGGCGAAAATGAAACTCAGGATAAAGCTGAATAATTTTTAGAAGGTAGTTTCACTTCAAAATTTTTTACATAGACCGTGTCTGTGACAAACACGCAATGTGGCCACTGCTACGATATAGAACTTGGGGATTTTATCTTGTTATTTTAGATATTTTTTAACAGAACATGTAAAGATTTATATATTTCGTAACTGATCACTTCATTTTTAATATACATATGTATAAGTATTTAATACATACATTCTTGCCACTGCTAATTACATGAATAAAAATCATAAAAACGAAAATGTGACGGCAATATTTCTTGTTTAAAGTGTTTTAGAACCATCGCACACCACGGACTTTTTCGGCCGCCGATTTAGTTGGGCTCGCTAGTCTTTCCATTGCCCCACAACTAATTGGTCGGAGCGATTGAGTTGGTGTAGTGTGCGCACCTACATACATCTTCATTTACATATTTCAAGTGAGCCCTACTATTTAAATAGGCGGCCGATAAATTCTTTGGTGTGCGGTGGCTCTTTTAGCTGCATCCTTACATCTATTCCATGCAATATCCATGGAAGCAGCAGTTAATTTCTTATGAAGAAAATTATTTAAAAACTAGCTATACCCTGCCACGCTTTGCTGCGGCATATTTCTGTTACAGGGATGATAAATTATTAACGAAACAAAGCATACGTTTCATATGAGTTCGATTTTGTAATAACTACTTGTGTGCACACAATATTTGTCGTTTTTTCCATTCTCTGCATTGATATCAAGGATATCTGGTTTGCCGACAATCGAAATGGTGTATCGGTCGGAATCATGGTAATTCTTCACCTTTGAAAGGTCACGTAAAAATCTTTACTTACACTACGTTCTTCATCAATTTCTTAACTGCGAGTCGCGTACTGTTGCAAAGTTTTGGCTGATTAATATTCCGCAACGTGATAATTGCCATACCTATTTTCAATTCAGTATGTGGGTCATCTCTGGAAGATCAATCGAGTTCAAAAATTCCGTTGGATAATTAACTGATTCGTCTTTTTCCACAACGGTGTTTATCGACGTATATGTTATTGTTTAAGCGACTTATGCATTTCCCGCATTAGCAAAGAACAGCGAACACACAGACGCATTTATATTGCATTTCCCGCATAAACTAAGTGTAGCGAATACACAAACGCACTTGTGTTTAAAAGTAATTCGCTCGTTGTTAATTGGGAATGCATTTTTTTATGCAATTCTCAAATATCTCATCGCTGAACTTAGTGAAGTAATAAGTCGCAGGCATTTTCAGCTATGGTCAACGCTACCCCAGCTTGGCTTTAAACATCATCCACACTCCACTCCCGGAGTAATTTTTGGCATGGTATTAAGCTACTGCTTACAAACCACACTGGGGCTCTGCACGAATACATCCCTCGGTTAAATCCCAGCTCATTGCACAGCAGCCTACGGCAGCTAGAGCATGACTCCTCCAATGGAGTCCCCCAATAAATACACGGTGAAAGGGTCACATCTTGCGCTACCGCTTCATCAGCCTGCCCGCATATCTCTCTCTCTTTCTCTCTCGCATATCAGGCATATGAAGTGCGTGGCTGACTTGATGTGAACCTATAGACCATACGGGCTCATTGAGTTCGATACATAAACACTCGCAAAGGTAATCCCTACCTCCATAACTACTCTAACTCAACCACAACTCTAAACCTGGTCTCCCGCTCTCTCTCAGCTAAACAGTTATTTCCTCACTTTGAATGCTGGATTGAATATCATTAGTGGTATTCACCAAAGTGAGCAAGTGGCCTGGCGGTCTGGTAAAAGAGCAGACCAGCTCAACAACAACTGTTGTCAATACCGCTCTTATTTAGTTGATAGACATCCTTATTCTTCTCAGCAAGAATAGCTCGTTCAATGAGCCTATAATTAATTTTCTTAATTAAGAAACATTCTTTCGATCAGTTCTCCTTTCGATGTTCATAAGTTACAAAAATTATCAGGCAATAAAATTCGTCTTAATCCCTCGTTGGCTGGCTGCTTTCCGTTCCCAATGTCCAGTAATTTTCGCGAGAATAATTCGGCTGCAGTGTATGTATGGTATGTTCGTCTTGTCGCAATGTTGACTATTTCCGGCAAGCATTTATCTAATGTTAATCAAGATATTATTGCGTAAAATCTCCTGAGAGCAGTACCAATACATTCCCGAATGGTTGAACGTTTCCATGCAGATCCCACGACAATCGACCAAGAACCTCAAGCAAGCTTTTATGTGCCATCGTGTTAGTTTAAAGTTTTGTACTACTTTTTCCATACCGGATATTCCGGAAATATTGCATCTAGGAGTTTCGATGATTTATATGTTCAATGGCTGCTTAAGAGCTGAATTAGCAATGTTTCTACCTGGTAGCAATTCCAGCCGAAGCTATAGCTAAGGTTATGTAATTGTTTGCACGAATCATCATTATCATTTGCATATTCTTCCTCTTATTTGGCGTTGTAAACGCCTAAGCTATTTTGGCCGAGATCGACAAAAAACGCCAGTCGTTTCTCTTCTGTCCCAACTGACGTCAATGGGAAATTCCAGGTCCTTCTCCATTTGGTCTCTCCCTCTTCCTCTGTTACCACCAGCGGATTGCGAGTTTAATACTTTCAGAACTGGAACGTCGCTTCCCATTCGAACGACGTGGCCAAGCCAGCGGAGCCGACGTATTTTCATTCGCTACACTATGTCCATTTCGTTGTAAAGCTCATACAACTCATCGTTCCATCGTCTGCGGTACTCCCGTCGCCAACGCGCAGAGGCCTGTAAATCTTCCGCAAAATCTTTCTCTCCAATACTCCAAGAGCCGTCTCATCGAATGTTGTCATTGTCTAAGCATCTGCGCTATTTATCAGCTCGGGCATGATGAGTGACTTATAGAGTGTGGTTTTTGTACGTCGAGAAAGAACTTTACTCCCGAATTGCCTATTCAGTCCAAAGTAGAACTTGTTGGCAAGAGTGATTCTCCATTGTATTTCCATGCTGACATTATTATCGGTGTTAGTTCTGGTTCCCAAGTAAACGATATTCTCTACTTCCTCGATATTACAACTGGTAACAGTGATGTGGGTGTCAAGGCGGGAATGCTCTGATTCTTTGTTTGATGACAGGAGATACTCCGTCTTCTTCGTTGATCACTAAACCCAATCGCTTTGCTTCTTTATCCAACTTAGAAAAGGCAGGACAGACTTCGAGGTTTTTGTTACCGATGATATCGATGTCATTGGCATACGCCAGAAATTACACACCCTTGTAAAAAATTGTTCCTGAGTGGTTCAGTTTTGCAGCTCTTATTATCTTAACACTTGCATCATGCGATCGTAAATTCCCTTCTGAATTCGCTTTAATTTGGGAATGTTTGTTTGGGCATATAACAGGAGTTCACAATTGTAATAGTAATCATAATCATAATAATATTATCTGATGCTATTCAAAATTTCTTTATTCGCAAGATACTTAGGGCCGTTTTCTAATGTAAGCAGTAAAGTTGCCTTTACTAACAGGGCAGATAAATTGTTCCTCACTTTAAAGTGTTTTCGTTGTCTTATCTTACCTGTAAAAATAAATTTGTTATTCCGTAGAGTGAAACTTCACTACATTTCCGAGAGTGAAACTTCACTACATTCGTCATAAAATTTCAAAGGTTGGCAATGCAACATAAGCAAATATAGAGCAAGAGCAACTGTTAGCAAAAACCAAAACCTTGGTTGAAATATCTAATATAGGTGGCTCATGAACCAAAACCAAACCAAAATTGAAAGTTGGGTACAAATTTTAAAGGTTGCATCGGGTGAGCAACAGTTTATCGATTCGAGAAATTAATGCGCTAATGAGAAACCGAAAACTCGTATATCGAGACGATAAAGTGGCCGGTAAACTAAAGGTTAGATGAGAAAACGGCCCTTAGTAGGCTATGGCGACCGAACGAAATTGTTTATGATTAAAATTGAACTGTTAATGTAATGGAATGGTAATAACAACTTTAAGTTTTCATTATTTCATTTGATGGGATATTTTTATGTCTTCGTTACGCTTTTTATAATTTTTACAACGCTTTTATCAACTTGCTATGTTGTGGCTCCAGAAACTTTCAATGTTGTGGATCCAGAAACTTTCAATGTTGTGTGTCCGACACCATAAAACCTTTGCTTTGCAAAGTTCCTATAAAAAAGTATAGTGCATAGGGCGACATCTGTAGTGAATAGGGCGAGGTAGATGACATCTAGATGTCGCCCTATGTACTACGTTCGCTACAGCGGAAATAGACGACACGCCATTTCTTTAAATAAAATTAATTGGTGCTCGTTTGTATGTACATACATATGTAAATGCATGTGTGTGCACCTTTCTATTAATATCGTTGAATTATTTTAATATCTAT
>NW_016158883.1:0-20298 GCF_001687245.7 Rhagoletis zephyria | reverse complement strand
TAGACAAATGTATACATAAATGATCAGAATGAAAAGAGAAATCGATTAAGCGGTGACTGTCTGTCCGTCCGTCCGTCTGTGCACACGATAACTGGAGTAAAAATTGAGATATCTTAACGAAAATTGGTACGTGCACTTATTTCTGGCGTAGGACGGATGGTATTGAAAATGGGCAAAATCGGACAATAACCACGCCCACCTCCCATATAACGGTAATTTTCAGAAATACCAAAACTGCGATATTTTAGAAACTACTTAAGATTATTCACTCAAAATTGATATTTACAATAAACTTTAGACGAAAAATAATAATATTATAAATTTTTGGAAAATGGGCGTAGCCACGCCCACTTATGGTTACATGTGTATATCTTGGTAACCGCTGCACCAATTTCTTCCAAGCTTGGCACAGTTGTCAACCTTGCTATAACATACGAAATGGCCGAAAATTTTTAAAATCGGACAATAACCACGCGAACATCCCATATAACGGTAATTTAGAGAAATACAAAATCTTCGACAAATCAGTAATTATTGAACTTGTTTATTTTATTTTTATGCAAAGTCTAAGAAAAAACACTCCTGAAAAAGAAATGTACTTATCTCCTAAAGCTGGAAAATGCAAATAAGGATTAAAATTTTAAAACTAATTAATAAAATTAAAGTAAAATATTTACATAGTTAACAACAAATTTGTTTTTTTGCAAAATCTATAAATGGTCCTTTTATTTTTCAAAAAACCTGTGCGACAGTTATTATTTTACGCCCTGTTCTTTGCAATTCATATTGTGTCGAACACTACTTAAGCTGAAATTAGTCAAGAACGCAGAACGTATACTTGAACGCAGTCTGTATACGCATAATTTTGTCGATTACTGGAGCCCTCAGTGTTGCTTACTACAGTGTTGCCACTCATCAATGGTTTTTCATAAACTTACCTTTTTAACTACAATTTTTCGTGCTATAATAGATCGTAGCTAAATTTAAACTACTTACTTTTCAACAAAAAACCTTATCAATAGTAAATTTCAAACATTTTAAACGTATTGTGAATAGGAAATTATAACTTTTATACCATCTGCAAAACTGACGAAGTGACAACCATCTATAGAAGGAAGAAATCTGCTGGCACGGAAAAATCTAACTTCCGCAGATTTCTGCGTTATGGGCTACAACTACAGAAAAATTCTGCGGTGTTGAGTTTTCATTTACATGGCGCTCAGGTAAGATAGATCGTGTCAGCTGACTCGGGTTTACGTACCGGTAGATTTACGTTCTTGATTAATTTTAACTTTAGTAAGCAAAGTTAAGTGAGATAGTGAAGAGGTGTAAACATGGTTGTAGCCAGGTAGGTGCAGGGCGCTCGGGTATAAAAATCAGAAAAATATTAAATTAATTATAAGGCTTGAATTAAAAAAATGGCCATACATTCAGGGAAAGTCTGGAATTATTTTGTAGAATTAAGTTATTTATTTTTAATATTTATTGTTGAAAAATATGTCTAAGATATCTGTGATTGTACCTAATTAATGGTAATTTGTAACAATAAATTGTACAGAAAAAAAAAATTGTACTCCCATTTTTATGTGTTGTCCTGCTTCTTTTCTATCGAAAATACAAATGTACTCCTTTCTTCGTTTCAGAATCTGGCAACCCTAGTATACGTATACGCATGCTTTATGGTACCGACAGCGGTGAGTAATTAGGTGTGTACTCGTATTGAGAGGACGAAACTCTTCAGCAGCAAAAGCTCTGAGAAGTTAGCAGCATTCGCTCTCAAAAAGACGAAATATCAACAGAAGTACGAGAACGCAAAATTTGCAAAAACTTGCAACCTTCGAAACAGCTGATCACTTGCACAGTTGCCACTGGTGATTAATTTGGCAATTTATTTTCTGTTTGGTACATTTTCCCCCGATTTGGTATTTTATACAATTGAATAGTTTTCGATAAGAAAAACCTTTTTAAAATACAAATTAATTATATCGGAATGAATAAGTTATTTTTCTCATAATTATTCGTGATATCACATGGTGACGCATTCAAAAACAAGAGTATCTCCTCCAAACACCCATCATTGATCCAAAAACAATGTAATAGATATAGCTACAGATGTAGATTTAAAATTATACAATTTTCATTTCAACAATCAACCTACCTAAACCGAAAACTTCAGCAAAACAACATTTCAGTATGCTGCATTTAAATCTATTTTGGTATATTTAAAGGTAAATTATGGTAAACACAAAAAATGTCATACGGCAATCATAGGCAGCCCACACTAAAACAAACTGGAGATTAATATCAAATTAGCAAAAAATAAACACAACAAACGTTGTGCATATTAAATTTACTCACTTTTTCGTTGTATAATAGCATTAATAATAAAATTTGCAATAAATAACTCAAAAAGGCCATATTTTCTTTTGTTTATTTACAAACATGTGTTTGTGATCAGCTGATTTTCTTACTTGCAAGTTTTAGCTGGGAAAAATTTTTCCAGCAGAAAATTGCTGCTCTCTTTCACATTTTGCTTTCTCATTTTCCCCTACTTTGCAAGTTTTTTGGGTACGAGAACGCAAAACCAGTAAAAGTTTTCTAAAACTTTAGATAGTTGGGCGTACGAGTACACTCCTATTTATTGTGACTGCCGCAACTAGGAAAAGTCGAGTTCAACTAATAAAAAAAAAATTAATTACAAGCTATTCATTACAGGTGAACCTTTCCAAGAAGTCACCCGGGAACTAAGCAGATCAGAGACCTTCATCATCCGTGATGCCAATATTTCAAATTATAATAAAAAATGGGATGCCTTTTTAACAAAATAACAAGATTTTAAACTAACTCGGCTGGCAGTCAAGACTTTCACAACAGAATTTTTTTCGAAAATTTTCATTCCTAGAAAATAACAATTACAAAAACTAAAATCGAAAAACGCGGATGACGTAATAGGTTCTCCAAATTCTGAAACAACCCAAAGAATTGGTTCTCCAAATTGGAAAACAACGGTGTTTAAACAACGATCTTGCCATGATGCTAGATTGTGAAGATGGTCAGATGGATACATCAGACATTTGCAGCCCCGATGCAATTCTCAAAAAGGAATCATCACACCGCAATAAAAAAAAGAAATATATCTGAAAGTCCGCTCAACTGGTGCAGCGTCAATTGAAAAGAATTTTTCAACTTTGTCGCCTGGAGCGAGTAGTTATTTAGTTTGTTTAGCGCAGGTTTGATTTACGACCCTTTAAAAAACAGGCTGTAACCTGAAAAGGCGGCAAAATTACTCTTTATTAAATACAATGTTCCAATTTTTAAATTCAAGTGCAAAATAAAAAAATAAAAAAACATTATTAAAAATTACTAACTTTTCCATTTTTTATTTACCTAAATCACCTAATGTACTCACCTAAATTATTTCTTAAAAATACTTGACATCCTCATCCTCGGATGTTAGCTTTTAAACATCCGCATTCGCATCCGCGGATGTCTAAAATTCCACATTCGCAACATCCCTAGTATGTATGTATGTATGTACTGTATTTGAACATGCCCATGCACGAGCAGTGTTGCCATATTAGCCGTTTTCCGGCTAGATTTAGCCGGTTGCGATAGCAAACAGCCGGAGATATTTCGATTTAGCCGGCAGCCGACTTGTTAGCCGTTTTGCAGAAAAAAATTAGCCGCTTTTAGCCGATTTTGCTATTTGCCTTGTTTTCTTAAATTTCTAATATGTACATATGTTTCCATTTTTGACTAAGCGACCCAAAATCTGTTATAAATGGCTACTAGCCTTATCGTGGAGAAAATTTTCATGTCAGGCAGGATTGTATGAAATTGGGCCGATTTCGCTTATTTTTATTTTAAACGAAGAAGGGATTTTCGTCATAAAATGTTTGTTATAAATGTCTTAATTTTAAGTGTGAAGTTTTATTCGCAAACTTAGAAAATAAGAAATTGTTTCACTGTTAAGACACTTAAGATGCGTTTGTGTTTGGATATAGTGCCAACAAACAATAAATATTACATGTAGATATTGTCTCCCAGAGAGCGCATATTCAATTCTGCTTAAATTAAAAAACATAATTTTTGCCTACTCCCAAAGGTTTAAGGTAATGGAAAAATTGATATTTTCAAGCACTATGTACATATATGTATTTTTTTAAACAAACGTTTTTGCTGAGAACTTATTCAAATTCCAAAAACCGAATGCCAACTTGAATTAAAGGAACCAACACTGAAGTGAGTCAAAATGAAAATAAAAGAGCACACATTTTTATGTAAAGCAAAACTCGCTGGAAATCCTACGAGACATCTTCCGGCCATATGACCGGTCATCTAAATGGGATATCTGCAGTCGTTTGGCATCATATTTTACATCAGAATTGAAGGGATTTCTGAAAAATCTGACCAGTTCTTTTGTGTAACTGTGATTTTGCATCCCTTGTCAACATATGGCCTCGGTTGATGTTAACTTAAGGTCGTTGTTTTACTGCCTTAAAATTGAAGGGACGGTTTTACAGCGTGTTTTTATGTGTATTGGTTTCTATTTGAGTGTATTGAGAATCGGTCAGTCTGAAAAGGCCTTGTAGGGAAGACAATAGGTTTGTTCGTCGAAAATCCAGAGAGAATTAGCACTCAAAATATCAGATAGTAATAGTAATAAATAGTTTTTTTCCGAGTACCTTTCAAATCATTGGAATTAACTAAATTAATTAAGTAAACAAGTATTAACTCACATTTCTCATTTTAAAATTGCTCCAGTTTGTAAATTTTTAAATTTAACGAACTTGTTTATTCAAATTATCGTCGACAAAAAATCCAACCATGTGCCACAATCATATGTTTTTCCTAATTGCAAATTCTTGCTGGCAAAATTTTTTCCGGCTCGAATTTGTAGCTTCTTTCCAAGAAATAGTCGTTTTACTCGTTATTTATTTAAATAAAACATGTGAAATTTAGTTGAAAGATTTTAGCCGTTTTTAGCCGCTTTTATTTGCCAATTTAGCCGGTTCATCCAAAAAGTTCTGGCAACACTGTGCACGAGCTCTCGTTTAAATCAGTCATCACGCAATCCCATTGAAATTCTGTGCGGTGAAATAAAATTATGTAAGTCTGCTTTGCTAGTCAATATCCTAAATCATTGTTGCATGCACGAATTAAACTACAACTAAGACGGAATAGCTTTGCACATATGTATATATATATCTACTCATGTATGTATGTACATACCTACATACAGCTTTGGTCAGATGAGCGTTAAATTAATAAAAGCTAGTGTGCTCGCATTAGTTGCGATACAAGTTTCCACCAAGCCATATGGTTTGGAATGGAATTTCATATTTTGGTGTGAGTTCACAATCATCAACGGAAACTTAAACGCTTCTGGATTTATTGTATAATAAAGGACTATTTATTTTTAATGATTTAACAGCACAGATATTCTTCAGCTCTGGGGGGCTGTTGGAAAAAAAATTTGAACCACCCTAATGGTCATATACATAGGAATATACCTATGTATTTATCAACGTTAAGCCTTTAAACTCGGCAATTGGAGGATTGTAACATCTTCATGAAATTTAGTGAGTAAACATATGTACATAACATTTACATACATATGTAAATATGTATATCTGCTCACGTTTTAATTGTCTACATCAGGCATGGGCAGTAGGCTGGGTCGATTTTGTATGGGGGAAAATAAAGGCCATTTGATAGTATTGTAATAAATAGATTTTAGGATGGCCATGATCTCAGCTTTTATCATTACGAGGACATCAACCAGCCGGCAGAGGCCCCTTCCCCATTAAGGGTCTGGAAGGGCCCTCCTTTAAACGTTTGCCGTGATCGTCAAAAAATTTATTTTCCACTGGAAGGGGTATTTACGTGGCGGGTCCTAAACCCAGCAATAGAAAGATTTGCGAAAAAGGAAAAACACAAAATTTAATTTGCAATTTAAAATAGTATAGGCGAAGTTCTAAATACTTTGTTAAAATAATTGCATCCTTCAATCGACAAACGTTGTAAGTTAGAAATATGTATTAATATATTTACATGCATCGATTGCTTTAATAAACACAATGGATTGAGGGATTCACAACGTTGTCGTAAGTACTTTAAAAGCTTAAATAGATGTTTAGAGAACTTACAACCACAACCAACTATTTTTTAACACAGCGAAAATTCATAATATTTTAATATTAATATTTTATTTTAGGTGTTTAAAGTTTACAACATACAACAATACGACACTTACGACACCGTTGTGAATACCACAATTGTGTTGTTTTAAGACTAAGAAAATAATAGAGGAATTCGCTCTTATGTGTATTCGTTGTATGTTGTGTAATCGTAACTGCATGAGAGTGTGATTTGTTGTTGCTAGCGGTAGATCAAATACACATGCAACAACGACCACACGCGCGCCCAGTTACACTTACGCAGGATACAGCGCATACACAGAAGCGCGAATACCACTAATAACTGGCCACAAAAGACTAAAATAAAGCTTATCTTTAGGCTGCGCAATTGATGCGAAGGATACAAATTTTTCAAAAAGTAGCTTTGGTTCCTAATATCTAAGAAATACGTTAACCGACTGGAACAAACGATATATCGAATTAAAGGCTATATAATTTAGTATCTCGAATTCATATATCATTTTCCATAAGATTACAAGTTGTCGATATATATTTTGAAAGAGCATGCAAAAACTTATCTTTTCTCATATGAATCATTTTCTGTACCTCGTGACTAAATGAATAAGTGTAAAAAATGGTCCGAATATTACTTCAAACTTTTTTGAGTTTTTGTATGTCTATATTATATACATATGTCGGTCCCGGATTTAGACAATTCTCAAAATTATAGTTAATGACGTCAATGCGACTTATTCTGCATAAGGTATTTTTTGATAGTGAATTCGGATACTTATGTACATTCACTAAATAAGAATAAGTGGAGCCATATCAATTCTTACTACAATCGTGCAAAATTACTTGATAAGTCAGGACGGTAGCACAAAGAGGAGACGCTCCTAAAATTTAGAGAAACATTTTCGTCGAAGAAAACTATGGATGTATCAAACTTTTCCGTCATATCTCTGTCAATTCATACTCGATCGATACGTAAGACTTACCAAATTAAAGGCCAGATTTACAGATACCGATTAAAATTTATTATAATAACGCTTTGATAGAATATCTTCATATTACAACAAAAATATTTTCGTAAAATAAAAAAACATTTAACGCAAATACCTGTTTGGTCATAAAAGTCTATTTTTACATAGTATGAGTAGACATAAGCATGTATCCTTGTGGTCAGCTGATTAAGTGAAGTGTTATTTTGTCTAGTTTTGGCAATTTTTCTTTTGTGTATTTAATGTTTATATATTTTTTATAAAAGTCCAGCACTTTACGTAATCAGCGCCACATAAATCCAAATTTCAAACTTCTAGAATCTAGAAAAAACGGGTGACATATGTGATAAAAAATATGTACATATATATGTATGGGGACAGGGAACCTATCAATGTTAGTCACTCTCCATACAAAAAAAATGGTTCTGTTTTTATAAAATCTGTTATAACTTAAAACTTCTGCCAAATACGTTTGCTACACCGATCTGAAAAAAAACATCCAAAAATCGGGTTTTTGATAATAGTCCAGTCAGTATATTCAACAATTTCAGTGGGATTCGATCCAACGTCCCAAGCTGACTCAGCCAGTAAATTTTTGCTGCTTTTTCCACTTTTTCATTTGAGAAGCCAACTGTGCCAACAACATGTGGTTGTGGTTTTGTTGGTTTTTGTTAATAATTCTATTTTTATAATGTTTAACCTTTAGGTGTGCTGGCCCTTAAGATACTTGTTGTTGTCCAGTCAGTATAGGAAGGGAAATTACCAAAAATCGACCGTGCATGAAATTTTTAGGGCGTCATTCGCGTGATTTGTAAAATTTAGTTAAATTTAAGTTTGCGAGAGCTAATCTTGTGAACATAATTTTGGCTAATTTTTCTAGATCTGGTCGTTTTTTCTAAAATACTTTCATTTTAAATTTGCGTGGCGAATGAATAAACTCAAACTTTAACATGGATAATGTTACTATACGCCATGTAAGAGTATATAAGACGAGATTTTTTATGTACGATGTGGCGTACGAGTAACATTATTTCATAGCCCTATTTCATACAAAAAAATAATTGCACATTTTCATTTAACCTTTCAAAACTTAGTTATTAAGCCAACGATTTTCATCGCTGGTATTTTGATTTTTTTTTTATAAAATTTCTTTCCTTGTTAAAGTTTGAATATTTTTTTCATAAAAATGAAAATACCTTGGGAAAATGGCCTAATCTGAAAAAACGGTATACAGGGCCAAATATTGCAAGGACCGTCAGGTACATAAAATATCTCAGGAAAACTCATGAAAGACGTTGGTGTCTTCCCCGAAACTGCAAAATAACCAACATTTTCCTTCAAATCTCATACGGAACAGAAGTGAAATTCTTTAAAGAAGGGAGAAGCCAGCTACGATCCCTGGTAAGGCTGATTGCGGGATACAATCCATGAAACGACATATCGGGCCCTAAGCGATATTATCTTCATTTTTTTTTTTGATGCGGAAATGTATATACATAAATGCTCTAGGAATATTTCTGCATCAAAAAGACAATTTTGAAAAAAATGGCGCCTACGTTATTTTGGCGGTTAGGGCTCGATATGGTGGCGCATTTTGCTGTAAATATTAGTTTATATTTCCTTCGATATGCTATTCAGATGCATTAAAGAGTACGGAAGTTGCTGAGAGTTTAACTTATTCTTTTATGCCATTTCTAGGCGTGGAGTATTAAAAATATTAACCCAGGCCATGCGGAATGGCAGCGCGCACTTCTAACCACTACACCATAGCGTCCGCCACAAATATTATTTAAATAACAATAGATAATACATTTTCAATATGTATTTCAAAGATTTTGAGAGTCCTTAAAAATTTGCCTAAACTTTATACAAAATATATTTAAAGTTAAAATTTTTCGGTTATTCACCTTCAAAATAGTCGCTTACTGAAGTTGTTTGCTTTGGCAACATGCTGCAATTGATGCGGTAGTTTACTTTTTATGAAAGAGCATCACGTTTTACGTTACGTTTTCATTTTTTTTATGTGCAGAATTTCAGAAGATATTTAGTTGAACATCATATCAACAAGTTAGCAACAAGGCTGCAATATTGCGGTAATTATTACGTGGTTCGAACACACCACATATTTCACATACATTTTATACCTTATAACTTCGGTGACCATCCGTTCTGTTTTTTGCAGGACCCTACTGTTATTTAAAGGTCTGTCCTGCGTAGTTCTAGACATAGAACATTCATACGTGTAGTGTATCTACGTCCTGCATTAGTTTGATATAATAATTGCTTTCTGCGTACTGCTGCTTCAAACATGTGTTTTCTTGTTCTAACGTTTTTCCAGCAGCAACCACTACTTTGTCCCACATTTTGCCAAAATGTGGACCTGCCGGGGGACAGACGAATTCTTGCATGGCATCTTTATACATTTTCACCGTGTCAGCTACTCTGACACTTTTGGTGCACGATGCACTAACTTCTGGCAAGACCCATTCTTCTTTGGCATCCGCCTCTATTTTATGATTGGAAGTACAAACTGCCCCCTCTACGTTTTTGTTATTAATTTCTTGAGCTAATTTCTTTATTATTAGCATTTCGCTCTCGCAAGCAGAACGCTTAGGACAACATTCGAAAAAAAAATCCTTAATCATGTCAAACTTCAGCTTGTTATATGTGTTGTAGACTTCATTGAGAGACTCATAAACCTTTCCAAGGATTTCCAGAAACACTCCCGGTTATTCCTCGGCAATTTCTTCTCTGGCCCATTTTGCCAGTTTCCAAAATCGAGCTATTTGTGATAAAATTTTTCTTTCCAGCTTTTTGGCTTTTCCAGCTTCACCAGATTCTGCCATCTTTTTTTCATTAAATGATTTAATCAATTGTATATTGTTTTTTCTTCTCCAAAAGAGCCGTTGGAGGTAATTGGTTTGGATGCCTTGTTGACCTTGCTGTGCCTCGACTCACAGCCGATGTTTGCTCTTTTGGATTACAATAAATTGATTATGCGCAAAGTTTCGTGCTTCAACGACTTACAAATCGGATATGCCTATACAATTGATAGGGCTTCTTTAATTTAATTGTGCCTATACAATCTATAGGGCTTTTTTATTGTGCCTATAAAAATTCAGGGCTTTTGTGTTGTGCCTGTACAAATACAGGGCTTTTTTGTGCCTATAAAATTTATAGAGCTTTTTATTTTGCCTATATAATTACAGGGTTTTTTTTTATTTTGCCTGTGCAATCACAGGGTTTTTTTTTGTTTTGCCTGTACAATTACAGGGCTTTTTTTTGTTTTGCCAGTACAATTACACGGTTTTTTTTGTTTTGCCTATATAACTTATAGGGCTTTTTTGTTTGTTGTGCCTGTACAATTACAGGTTTTTTTTTTTTATTCTGCCTATAAAATCATAGGGCTTTTTTGGTACTGCGTCAAGACTCTTGCTTGGACGGCTTGTATACAATTGTGCACCAAATGTCCTTTGCCTATACAATTGATAGGACTTTATTTATTGTGCCTGTACAAATACAGGGCTTTGTTTTACCTATATAATCTATAGGGCTTTTTTATTATTATTTTAAGTGCAGAAAATCTGTTCCCGTCTTACCTTGCCGCTTGAGCCTAAAATTTTTCTAGGTTCGTATGGACCAAAATGTTGCAAACCAAATGTTGTCGTTGCAGAGCTGAGTCACTTGTTCCTTACCTCGGTAAGTAATTCTCAGCAATCATTGAACTACAAATACTCTTATTCTAAAATTCTCTACCCCTTAATACTGGTGGGGGGAAGTAGAGTCTAATAAAATAAGAGGTTAGTACTTTCAATATTAAAAGTTTTACCCCTTACCGCTGGTGGGGGGAAGTAAAGCATACAAAACAAAATACAGAAGAAGAGTGTTAGGTGAGAGTCTTTACGATTCTGATCTGTTTATTAAATATTTCTTCTTTACATACAATTTTCTTACTTTATGTTTCCTAACTAATTGTATAAGTTAAGTTATTTTTATTAAATAACGGATTTTGAAAAGTGTGTGGACTTCCGTCCACCACGTCTTTATTGGTGTCTAAACTTAGAACTAACTACAATTGGTTTCTTAACATTAAATTAAACCTACTATCGACCATCAGTCACGTTGCACTTGCATGTGCACTATTTCCGAATATTGCCCAATCGTTGTTTTGCCAATTGTTATTGTTGATCGAATAACAAATTGGTTAATGCGGTGACCACAGGTAAAAGTCAATTCTGCAGAGCTGTTGCGTTAACTCTTCCCCCTTTAAATTTGATCGTCCTCGATCATTAATAGAATGGTAAGTTGTTGAAATTTACGTATGTTGGAATGTGGTTTGTTTCGCTGGCGGATTGACTTCATGGCTCGTGCTGGGCTTCTCTATTTCTCTTCCCACATATTGGATTTTCACGGATCGTTTCCTTAGAAAAAGGAGAAGTATTATGATTATTAAGAATGTAGCCGTTGTTAGACTTCCGACAGAGGGGGTTGCCTTATTGAGAGAATTGATTCGATGGGTATTGTTGATATGCAGGTCCTTCAAGGCTTCTAGTGAAGGTAGTTCTATGTGGTCCTTTTCCAATGGGATTGGCTGTAGTATTGCAGGGATGGTTTCGATTGGCTTTATTTCAATATTACTGAATGTTTTACTGTTAATTTTAATTGTTGAATTCTGAAATATTATCACGTGCTTTCCGTTTACATCTTGGAATGTGTCGTCGGCTGGTTTTATTTCTTCTAGCGTAGGGACGTGATGGCCGTTGGTTGTCGAACATGTTGAGTTTAAACTATTAATTATCCTAGTTACACATAAATCGTTACTTAAATCTACCAAATTAGTTTCCTTGCAAATTGTTACATCATTATAGCTTACGCATTTATTTTTTATTCCAAACAGTATCTTTTCCTTTCAATATTTTATTATACTCGGTTTTAATTACAACATTGTTTATCCTTTTTACAAGTCGTATAATAATTCTTCTAAATGTTTCCTTTAATGTTAGAGGTATTTTTACCATGTATAAAATTTTCATATCTTGGCTAAATACATTTACTTTTGATAGTTCTAGTACTTCTTAGGCACTTTTAAATGGTACTTCTTCTTCTCTTAATTTACTAATTGGCAGTTCTATTTCTTCCTTGCTTAACATTACTGAATTTATTATATTATGCTTCGCCCATTGAACGGCATACCTTATATTAATTAGCTCTTCCTTAATTAGTGCAAAATAGAATCGCAAATTTATTAAAATTTCCGTTAGAACATTGTCGTCCTTCCTTATCGTGTTTAACATTTTGTTTACTATATTAGTTATGTTATTTATGCGTTTCTCAAATAACTGGTAAATTACTATTTGGTTATTGTTGTTCTCATTTAAGTTATTTACATTGTTAGTTATTATATTTAAATCTTCATGATCCGGAGATCCGGCTAAATATTTCCATGCCGTTCCCAATATATCAATTGATCTTTTCATTTTATTTACGTTAGATGGTTTTAGGGTGTTTAAAATCTCAAAGGTTTGGGTGGTTTCATATTTTAGGATGGGATATAGGAAGTGGACATTAGGGATTTGGTTGGCTATCTCGTTATAGGTCTCTGTCAAAAATCCTTCGTATTTTCTTAAGTCGATGAGATGAATGTGCCGTCTTGTATTTTCGCTTGTCCATTGGCTATTGTCGCCAATTGCGCTTTATTATAGTCCAAAATTTTAACGTCCGTTAGGGAGGTTGTGATTGTGGCACAAATAATTAGAAGTTCAAAATAGCCCATTTTTTCTGAAAAAGATAGTTCAAGTTTTTATCATGAACTATACGTGCTGATACAGTTTTTACTGTTGTTTTATTATTTTCGGATACTATTTCTTTCTTCAAGTCTTTTATTGATTTTTACATAAATTACATCCCCTGGGGAGTAATCTTTAATTTCTGATCTTTTCCTGTTGTGATAGGAAAGGTCCAGTTCCTGTTTTTTCTTAAGTAGGGCAATATTTTCGTGTCTTTGTTGTTCTAACTGTTGAGGGTCAGTAAAAATTCTATTCCAGAAAAATGTGGCTATGGGTTTATTTTTAGTTGTTGAGTGGATCGATGAATTATATTCTTGCACTGATTTGAATAATAATTCTTCGAACGTTATTCCTACGCAGGTTGCTTTTAGACATCTCATTATTTCAGAAAGTGTACTATGAAATCTTTCGATTTGTCGACTTCCCCTCTCAAAAGTGACGTCAGAGGTTTCGCTAACTTGGCGTAATCTCTGATGAAGCGTCGATAATAGCCTGACAGGCCAAAAAAAAGCCCTCAAGTCCTTTAGTGTTCTTGTACACGGAAATTCTTGAATTGCTTTTACTTTAGTGGGATTAGTTTTTATGCCTGTTTGTGATACAATGAAACCTAGGAATTCGACTGGTCGGCGAAAATCCTCATAGATGTATCCTCCAAGCGGGTGCCAACTGGGCAATCGGCATCGCTGCTTGCACCGCTGTGGCAAGGGTAGGCTTGGTGCTTGCTCCTGTGCTGCGACGGTGCAAGCAGGCGGGATCTAGCTAAGGCCGAGGTATAAACTCTCTTGCCTCGCCGCGCGGCTGGCCGTATTGGCTCGCCCAGGGGAGGCTGGGGTGGGCATACTTAGGCTATTCCTATGGGGTACCTGGCGGTAGGTATAAAACGCCCCCCTAATCCAGGGTGTCATGCGTCACCGTGCCCATTGAATGGTTTGCAGTCAGGGGGCTTTCCGACTGTATTTTAACGGCGCTTTCCGGATACCTGTCCGCCTCCGGGAGTAACGGTGGACTTACCGCGGCATGGGGCTCTGCCGTGGCCGACCGTTCGTTTCCCTCCTTATTTTTATCAGGTCGCAGAAAGGCTTCGGCTCAGTATGCGACCGAAGAAACCAGTTGAAATGAATATAAACAATTAAGCCCCGGATCCCTGCACGGGTAAAAATGCCGCCGACGGACACGGCGTTAATAATGTCGGAAAACCCTTGGCTACCGCTAGTACAGCTCCAAGGGGGCCTTCACGGCCAACTCCATCGGCCAAGCCCGAAAGTCCTTCTGCGCTCATCACCGGCTCCAATGTACCCCTCGAGGGACCCAAGGTACCGGAGACCGAGACGCAATGCAGGCCTGAACGGCCGGTAGAAATAAGTTGTCGGCCCTCCATGTCCGAGGCTGCTGTGGACAAACTCCTCGAGGGTACTTCAACAGCGGTCGCGGCCGTGGAGGCACCCGGCACTAAAGAGCCCACTGCAGGCACTGTAGCTGTTAGGCCTGTCGTCAAGCGCCAAAGGACATCAACCGGCCGCCACAGGGCGAAGAAGGAGGTCCGGCCATCAAGGTGCAACGCGAGCGAAGAGCCGCCTCAAGGCTTCTCGCAAAATTTTGAAGATAATCCTGGTAACCAGGAACAGAAGGAGCTGGTGGAGTAGGCCAAGGGCATCCTCGCGTGCCGGAAATGGACGGAGAGCATGGACGCCCCCGCGAACCCCGAGGCAACTTCCAACAGCTCCCATCCAACAGGCTCAAAGAGGCAACGGTCAGTGGATAAAAGCACTGAACTGGAACCTAAGAAGCCAAGATCTGCTACCTCTTCCGGCCCTACTAACCCTTCTCGGGCACAAAGAGCCTTCAGCGACGTTGCTTGGGACCACTTGGTCCTAGCGATAATAGATAGGGGCGCCCAGAGGGGAAACTTACGGCGGACAATTGGAAGTCCGTCCTAGTGGGCCTCTGCCGGGTCTACAAGAAGATTCTGGGCAAAAACCCAGGGTNCCGGCCCTACTAACCCTTCTCGGGCACAAAGAGCCTTCAGCGACGTTGCTTGGGACCACTTGGTCCTAGCGATAATAGATAGGGGCGCCCAGAGGGGAAACTTACGGCGGACAATTGGAAGTCCGTCCTAGTGGGCCTCTGCCGGGTCTACAAGAAGATTCTGGGCAAAAACCCAGGGATGAAATCCCTTGCAGGCCCCGGGCCAGGGCATGGGTGCCAGAAGAACCCGCTAAACTCGAAGGCATCTTGGAGATTATCCAGCTCTCCAACGACTCACTACCGACCCTTGATTGGAGAGTAGTGAAGGTCAGCGAGGTGAAGGACCAGCAGAGATATATCACGCTTGTGATAAACGAGGAGTCTCTGCCTATCCTCGCCGAAAACAATGGGGTAATAAGCTACGGCTTTTACTCCATCACCCTTAAAACCCAAAAAGGGAATGAGGGCATCTCCCAAAACGCGGAAGGCACCACTAGCGAACCCGTGGCTTCAAACCCCGCCATCTAAAGATGACCCCATGAAAGGGGAGAGTGAACCAGCTCTGTCCAAGGGTAACCTGGATGGACAAGTGGAGACTCAGACCCAGACCCAGGAGTCAAATTTAGGCACAGACAGCGATGCTAGTTCCGTGACTGGCCTTTTAGGATCTGTCTTTAGTCGATGGATCGAGATCTCGGAGGACCAACTCCTGGCTTCGGACGATGAGGATGCTGACGTAACAGTAATATCGCTCAAGGACGACAGCCAGGACAAAATGGACGACGAGACTTTGAGCATGTCTGACAATGGTTGATGGATGGAATGGATGGTGATTAACCCCCACCATTCGAAGGCAGCATCGGCTGCTCTGCTCCTGCACCTAGACGAAAGAGGGGAGGAGCTTGTATTTGTCCAGGTACCTTGGGTGGTACACCAGAAGATTTGCGGACTCAATTCTAATGCGTATCATGTCGTGTCAGTCCCTGAGGCAGGTAAGATTAGGTCATGCATTTTAATAAAGAAAAACTTCTCTTATATTCTACTCACACAGTTTAGTGACGAGGACACGGTGAGCGTAAGCGTGGAAGTACGATTCAAACCACTCTGGCTGGTCTCAGNACACCAGAAGATTTGCGGACTCAATTCTAATGCGTATCATGTCGTGTCAGTCCCTGAGGCAGGTAAGATTAGGTCATGCATTTTAATAAAGAAAAACTTCTCTTATATTCTACTCACACAGTTTAGTGACGAGGACACGGTGAGCGTAAGCGTGGAAGTACGATTCAAACCACTCTGGCTGGTCTCAGCGTACATGGCACACGACCACGCCACTTATCCCCCGACTCGGTTGCGGGACGTTGTGAAAGAGGCCAACAAGAGGAAGTTTCCCATCGTTATCGGTACCGATGCGAATGCTCATCATTCGCTGTGGGGATCCACGGATATTAACAAACTGGGTGAGTCTCTTATCGATTTCCAACATTTCGATAGGCCAACATTTGTTACCTCTAACAGAAGGGAGGTACTAGACATCTCTCTTGTGTCGGATAGCTTTCTAGAAAATATCAGTGAGTGGCATGTCTCAAATAACCACTCCTTCTCCGACCATAGATACATAAATTTCAAGATCTCTTCCGAACCATCATCTTCAGTCGCTTACAGAAACAGGAGACGAACCGACTGGAACAAGTTCAGGAATATACTCTCGGACCTCCTTTTTAGAAGCCCTTCTCACGGTAAGTCTCGCTTACCGACAACATCTGATGAAGCGGAATCTGTAGACTTCCAGCATGCTTCTCTCGGTGGACTAGATTCATCGGAAAAAATTGAAGAAGCAGTGGACCATATGACCAAAGCCTGTAACGCGGCTTTCTCCGCCTCCTGCCCTATCACAATTCCGAAGGGGAAAAAGAAGCCACATTGGTGGAACGTAGAAATCGCCACCCTGAGGAAGGAAAACAGGAAGCTTTTTAATAAGGCGAAAAGAGACGGATCGTGGCATTCCTATAAGGAAGCCTTAAAAAACTTCAAGCGAGCCATCAAAAGGGCTCAGAGGACATCATGGCAAAACTTCTGTGACAACATTGAGGAACATTTGGAAGCCAACCGTTTACGGAAGGTATTATCAAGGAGCCCCGGAGCTGCAAGAAGCATCTGACATATTATGCCCCAACCTAACGGTAATCTATAGGGCTTGTCTCAAAGTAGGACATATACCAAAATCATGGACATGGGCGAAGGTCGTCTTCATACCGAAGGCAGGCAGAGCCGCTCATGTGAAGCCCAACGATTTTCGACCAATCAGCCTTTCTGCTTTCTTCCTAAAGATCCTGGAAAGGATACTGGATACATTCATTCGGCAAAAGCTGGATCCTAAGAAGTTATCTGACTACCAACACGCCTACTCGAAAGGCAAATCGGTGGAAACCGCTCTCCACAAAATAGTTTACAATATTGAAAAATCCTTGGCATACAAGGAGCTAGCCTTAGGTATCTTTCTATATATAGAAGGGGCCTTTAATAATGTGCTCCCAGAGGCGATCACATCATCTATGCTCCAGATCGGACTTGATCGATCACTCGTAGACTTTGTCAGTCTTCTCCTTAATCGGAGAACTATGTATTCGGAGATGGGTGGAGCTCACATCACAAGATATGCGACTAGGGGCACTCCTCAAGGAGGAGTACTCTCACCACTCCTCTGGAATCTTACGGTAAACACCCTACTCATGCGCTTACAGGGCTCGGGCTGCAACGCTATTGCGTATGCCGATGATCTTGCCCTAACTGCAACAGGTAAACACCCACAAATCCTGGGAGAACTGTTGCAGAACGCCTTGAGTATCGTGAAAACCTGGTCTAGAGAATGCGGACTGAACGCCAACCCGGCTAAAACGGTCAGGGGTCTCTTCACACGGAAAACAAAAATCGCCCCATTTCAACTTCCGACCTTAAATGGCGTAGAGCTGTCGCTCTCTGACGAAGTGAAATACTTGGGCGTCATCTTGGACAGGAAACTTACCTGGCAACGCAACGTAGAAGAGCGAGCCAAAAAGGCCATTACCGCTCTCTACTCCTGCAAAACGGCTATAGGCAAGAAATTGGGTCTCAAACCACACATAGTTCACTGGATTTACACAGTAGTGGTACGTCCTATATTATTCTACGGCGTCACAGTCTGGTGGACATCACTGGATAAATCGCTCACAAATTCTAAGCTTACCAAGGTTCAAAGGGCGGCATGCATGCTAATCATAGGTGCACTGCCATCCACATCCACCAAAGCTATGGAAACACTTCTAAACTTTCTGCCCGTAGACCTTTCTGGGAAGCTAAAGGCGAGCTACAATGCAGTAAGATTAAATGCACTGTCAAAATGGAAAGACACTAGATTCGGTCATACCAACATCCTGACCAACTACTCCGACACATTCAGGTCCCCAGACTACACAACACCACCGATGGTGCTCGAGAATAAGTTCTCCACACGTATCCCTTCGAGGAAGGACTGGGAGGACGACTCGGTCTGGGGCCTCCAAAGTAACTCAACAGCCATATACACGGATGGCTCTAAACTAAATCTAAGAGTAGGCAGTGGGATACACTCAAAGGACCTCTCACTAGATCTCTGCTTTAGGCTACCAGACCACTGCAGTGTCTTCCAAGCGGAACTCGCGGCCATAAAGGAGGCTGCACTCTGGCTCATCGATTCTTCTCTTAATCTACCTTCAGTAACCATATACTCCGATAGCCAAGCAGCTATTAACTCGCAGGATTGCTGCAAGACATCATCTACAACTGCTTAAGAATGCAGGAAAGTCCTTAACGATCTAGCTTCTACTACTCACATCGTGTGGGTGCTGGGCCACAGGGACTTTCAGGGTAACTGTGCGGCGGACAAGCTTGCGCGGAAGGGAACCACCCTGTCGGGCGTAAACTCCTCCCATGCAGCGGGCATACCCCTATCTGCCTGTAAGACACGGCTCTGGACATACTACGTGGAGAAGGCAAACAAAAGATGGTCGGAAGAACCCACGTGTGGGACGACTCGACAAATCTGGCCCAACTACGACTAGAAAAGATCCGACGCACTCATTCGGCTAGAACGGCCTGTACTAAGGCTGGTGACCGGTATAATTACGGGCCACTGCTTAATGGGAAGGCATGCTAGCAGAATGGGTTTGCCGGCTAATGATTTCTGCCGTGGTTGCCGCGACGAGGACGAAATAAAAAGTGTGGAACACTATCTCTGTCATTGCCCCGCCCTCATGTGGGCGAGAAGATGCTCATTTCACCACCACCGTTTTGATTGTCTTGCGGATCTTAGTGAAGCAGGCATTTACGAATTCTCGCGCTTTATAAACCTAACCAACTGTTTCCACTTCTAAGCGAACGGACGGGTTCGTATTCGAGCAATCAATTGGTATCACAACGGACCCACTGGGTCTAAGTGTGCCTCTCTCCTATGTTGGATGAAGGCAGCCGCTTTAACCTAACCTAACCTAGGAATTCGACTTCTCTACGGAAAAACTCGCACTTGTCTAACTGGACCTTCATGTTTGCCTTTTCCAGTGTGTGGAAAATTTGTTCAACATATTGAAGGTGGCTTTGCTCATCCTTGCCAAATACTATGATGTCATCTATATACACGTAACATATTTTACCAATGTGTTCCTTCAAGATGTCATCGAGCGCTCGTTGGAAGATAGCGGGTGCGTTCTTAAGTCCGAACGGAAGTCGAGTGAATTCATATTTACCGTTATTAATTGAAAAAGCTATCTTCTCAATATCGGATTCCTTCAGGGGAATCTGATGGAAGCCACTCTTTAAATCAAGAACAGAAAAATATGTGTTGTTTACCAGTTGCAAGATTACCTCGTTGGTTTCTGGGATTGGGTATTTATCGGCTATCGTTAAAGTATTTAGTTTCCTATAATCAATTACGAGTCTGTATTTTTTTTTGTCCAGACGCGTCTAACTTCTTAGGTACAACCCACACGGGTGAGTTGTAAGGTGAACGGCATGGCTTAATAATTCCATCTTTTAGTAGATTTTCTATTTCGTGTTTCTCAAAGTCTCTCATTGCTAGGGGGTAAGGATAATATTTGGTGTATACTGGGGTGTCTGAAGAGGTTCTAATTTTCCCTACTACAGTAGTTGTGTAGGTGAGTTTCTCATCTGGTTCAATAAATAAGTGCGGGTATTTGTTTGTGAGACGGTCTGTATGTCGTTTTTGCGTTTGTGTCATCTGGTCGGTTCTTACGTCAATTTTGTTAACTGATGGTGAAGGTTGTTGTTTAATTTTTATTTTAATGCCATTGCCAAATGTGAGGGAATCGTCGTGGATGTTTATGGTTGCAGGAAGCTCTTTAAGACTATCGTTTCCAATTATGCCGTCAAAGGATT